>NC_091355.1:5649543-5667043 GCF_038502225.1 Cherax quadricarinatus
ACCGTTTTCTCTGTTTTCAACTGATGAAGCCACTGGCTGGCGAAACGCCTCACATTCTTCAACTTGCGAGTCTTCTAAACCATTTAGGATGGACCGTGGCCTGGTAGGCAACACTTTCGCTTCACACATTGAGTGGCCATGGCTCGATCCCCGCCAGGGTGGAAACTTTAGGCGTGTTTCCTAACACGTCCTGTCCCTGTTAGATTAGGTTAGGTAAAGTTTGTCAGGAAACAGAATAATGTGGGTAGCATCCTGGGGGGACAAGACTGAAGTACCACTGACTTTCTTGGGTTATCCTGGATGGCTAACCCTCTGGAGTTAAAAATACATCTCGGACAAAATAACTGAATTATTAAACTAACCAACAATACGTCTACCTCGAATTTTCCATCTGTCTGCTGTATGTCCTTTTAATTTGAGTTCTTTAGCCACCCTTCTAAAAATACCTCCTTACCAAAGCCAATGCAAAAAAAAAAAAATCGGTACACCGGTGGAGATGGAAAGGGAAGAATATGTGACGATATCTTTCTGAGTGTAACTAATAGAATTTGAAAGATGACAACCCTACGTTGCAATTTAAAGATGGCGCACCTCCCGCCAAAACGTAAACATTGCAGCCTTGCCGCCGCCTGGAGGGGAAATTGCACCGTATGTCACGACTCACTAAGGGCGACACTTGCCTGCAATTGATTACATTTACTTGTGTCATATCGAGAAAATCTACTTAGCGGTAACTCAGCCATCAGGTCATGATGTAAGGATGGAAGGCAGAGAAGGAGGGAAGGTTGGCAGGCAGCCCGGCAGGTTGGCTGGCAGATTGACAGGAAGTACTGGTGATGAACCGCAAGACCATCCCAGCATCCCTGGAACCGCAAGACCATCTCAGCCGCAAAACCATCCCAGCCGCAAAACCATCCCTGATGAACCGCAATACCTGGTGAACTACAAGATCATCCCAGCATCCCTGGTGAACCACAAGATCATCCCAGTATCCCTGGTGAACCACAAGATCATCCCAGGATCTTTGATGAACCACAGTACCATCCCAGCATCCCTGGTGAACCACAAGATCATACCAGCATCCCTGGTGTACCGCAAGATCATCCCAGCATCCCTGGTGAACTACAAGATCATCCCAGCATCCCTGGTGAACCACAAGATCATACCAGCATCCCTGGTGTACCGCAAGATCATCCCAGCATCCCTGGTGAACTACAAGATCATCCCAGCATCCCTGGTGAACCACAAGATCATCCCAGCATCCCTGGTGAACCACAAGATCATCCCAGCATCCCTGGTGAACCATAAGATCATCCCAGCATCCCTGGTGAACCACAAGATCATCCCAGCATCCCTGGTGAACTACAAGATCATCCCAGCATCCCTGGTGAACCACAAGATCATCCCAGCATCCCTGGTGAACAACAAGATCATCCTAACATCCCTGGTGAACCACAAGATCATCCCAGCATCCCTGGTGAACCACAAGATCATCCTAGCATCCCTGGTGAACCACAACATCATCCCAGCATCCCTGGTGAACCACAAGATCATCCCAGCATCCCTGGTGAACCACAAGATCATCCCAGCATCCCTGGTGAACCACAAGATCATCCCAGTATCCCTGGTTAGGTTAGGTTAGGTAAGGTTCGTCAGGAAACCGGACAAATGTTTCCTGACGCGGGTCTTAGTCAGATGATGACCCGCCTTTGGAGCTTTTGGTCATCTGACCGAGGCCTTCCGCTGGCTTACCGGTCCACCCCTTTAAAAATTATGGTCATTTATAACCAGTCTAGTATCCCTGGTGAACCACAAGATCATCCCAGCATCCCTGGTGAACCACAAGATCATCCCAGCATTCTTGATGAACCACAGTACCATCCCAGCATCCCTGGTGAACCACAAGATCATCCCAGCATCCCTGGTGAACCACAAGATCATCCCAGCATCCCTGGTGAACCACAAGATCATCCCAGCATCCCTGGTGAACCACAAGATCATCCTAACATCCCTGGTGAACCACAAGATCATCCCAGCATCCCTGGTGAACCACAAGATCATCCTAGCATCCCTGGTGAACCACAAGATCATCCCAGCATCCCTGGTGAACCACAACATCATCCCAGCATCCCTGGTGAACCACAACATCATCCCAGCATCCCTGGTGAACCACAACATCATCCCAGCATCCCAGGTGAACCACGAGATCACCCCAGCATCCCCGGAAATAAAAATCCACATAAGATTAGAATAAACCAGTATTGATGTTTTTGAGGAAAGCGTCGCTATGATCTCCAATAAGAGAAAGAGAACTGCAATGTGTGGCTGTCCTATTCTATAGGAGTAACATAGAGGAAATAACAGCTAGCCCTCTCCTCGCTAGAGAGAAAGGGAGGCTGTTGAGTGGAAGAGGCAGACGAAGGGAGGTAGGGAGGGATGGAGGACGCGAGGGTGAGGGGGAGGCAGGCAGAGATGGGTGGGGTGGGTGGGTGGGAGGCAGCCAAGGTGGGTGGAGGAAGCTAGAATGGGAGGGAGAGCGGGAGGATTGGAGGGAGGGAGAAGGTCTGTGTTAAAGGGGAAAGAGAGAGAGTGGTGTAGGGAGTGACTCAACGTAAGGCTAGAGCTGAGAGGAAGAGTGGTGTTGGTGGAGTGGGGGGAGTGGCGCTGGTGGAGTGGGGGGAGTGGTGGTGGTGAAGTGGGGGGAGTGGTGCTGGTGGTGGAGTGGGGGAAGTGGTGGTGGTGGAGTAGGGGGAGTGGTGGTGACGTGGGTAGTGATGATGGTGGTGAGGAGGATAGTGGTGGTGGAGAGAAGGAGTATTGGTGGAGAGGGGGAGTGATGGAGGAGGTGAGGGGGAAGTGGTGGTGGTGAAGGGGAATGATGGAGAAGAGGAGAGGAGAAATGGTGGTGGTGGAGACGGGGAGGGAAAGTCTACCTCAAGTCGATTTTGAGGTCACCACCCCCCCTCACCCCGGTCATCCTGACCAGGTCTCCCGTTGCCTTCCTGATCCACCAGACTGGTGGTGCCAGCCTCACATCACAGCCCAGCTCATCAGAAACTTACTTGACGGGGCCACTGAAGCTCGTTTTTTTTAAACAGCCAATTTATTTTGTGATTCCCTTTAGCCCACGAAGCGCGCTGAAGAACGTTGGTCCCCTTACATTGGAAATATTTTCTGCTGTCTGCCAAGACTCTTGTCCAAATTGTATTTTACTTACGTATCTTCATAATCAAAAAATATAGCATTATCATTGTATGTAGAGATTTCTCAGTGCGCAGGGTTAGGACCGATCCCTCCAGAATTTTCCAGGTGTAGATTATGATGTATCTTTCTCGCCTACATTCCAAGGAGTACCTTTCAAGGGACTTCAGACATGTCCAGTTGTTCAAATGATTAACTGAATTTTTAATAGCATGGAAGATTCTCTGTACTTTTTCAGTTCCGCATTTTCTCCTGTCGTGAAGTAGACAGTTACTACACAGCAGTAGTCCAGATATTTGCATTAACTTGATAGAGAATATTTTTATTTAGTTATATGGAATAGTGTGCTGGCACACTATTCTATATAATAATTACACAGTGAGAACAAAAGCTATCTATGTTTCCCTGTCACATTCCATCACGCAGGATATGACTCATACAAGGTGTTGAAATCTATCAGTCTGAGCTGGGACACTACAGTAGGACACTGAGGATATCATCTAAGTATTCCATTAATGGTTCATCAGCTAAGACAGCTTGAAAGGTTTCCTTCCAGCAGAGCTGGAGTTACTATCACTTGGGAATGAGCATCTCTCACGACAGCCTCTCCCATATACAGCAGAAATTGGATTATTGTGAAGATATCTCCATCAAACCAGAGCCAAGACAAGATAAAATAACAGCGAGAACAAGCGTCTTGAAGAGTATCATCATCGGTTCGGTATCTTTTGTTCTCTCTGTCGTTTTCTTTTAGCTGCGATGTTTGTTGCTGTTTTTAAATGTGATCTTTGACACTGTCTCGCCTAAGTTCCTCACATTGCACCGTCTCTCTACTGGCACTGTCTCGCCTAAGTTTCTCACATTGCACCGTCTCTCTACTGGCACTGCACTGTCACATTCGTCTCTCTACTGGCACTGTCTCGCCTAAGTTCCTCACATTGCACCGTCTCTCTACTGGCACTAAGTCACATTAGCCTAAGCCTTTCTCACATTGCACCGTCTCTCTACTGAGTTCCTCACTGTGGCACTGTCTAGCCTAAGTTTCTCACATTGCACCGTCTCTCTACTGGCACTGTCTCGCCTAAGTTGCTCACATTGCACCGTCTCTCTACTGGCCGTCTCTCTCACATTGCACCGTCTCTACTGACACTGTCTCGCCTAAGTTCCTCACATTGCACCGTCTCTCTACTGGCACTGTCTCGCCTAAGTTCCTCACATTGCACCGTCTCTCTACTGGCACTGTCTAGCCTAAGTTTCTCACATTGCACCGTCTCTCTACTGACACTGTCTCGCCTAAGTTTCTCACATTGCACCGTCTCTCTACTGGCACTGTCTAGCCTAAGTTTCTCACATTGCACCGTCTCTCTACTGGCACTGTCTCGCCTAAGTTCCTCACATTGCACCGTCTCTCTACTGGCACTGTCTCGCCTAAGTTCCTCACATTGCACCGTCTCTACTGACACTGTCTCGCCTAAGTTCCTCACATTGCACCGTCTCTCTACTGACACTGTCTCGCCTAAGTTCCTCACATTGCACCGTCTCTCTACTGGCACTGTCTAGCCTAAGTTCCTCACATTGCACTGTCTCTCTACTGACACTGTCTCGCCTAAGTTCCTCACATTGCACCGTCTCTCTACTGACACTGTCTAGCCTAAGTTCCTCACATTCCACCGTCTCTCTACTGGCACTGTCTAGCCTAAGTTCCTCACATTGCACCGTCTCTCTACTGGCACTGTCTAGCCTAAGTTCCTCACATTGCACCGTCTCTCTACTGACACTGTCTCGCCTAAGTTCCTCACATTCCACCGTCTCTCTACTGACACTGTCTCGCCTAAGTTCCTCACATTGCACCGTCTCTCTACTGACACTCTCTAGCCTAAGTTCCTCACATTCCACCGTCTCTCTACTGACACTGTCTAGCCTAAGTTCCTCACATTCCACCGTCTCTCTACTGACACTGTCTAGCCTAAGTTCCTCACATTCCACCGTCTCTCTACTGACACTGTCTAGCCTAAGTTCCTCACATTCCACCGTCTCTCTACTGACACTGTCTAGCCTAAGTTCCTCACATTCCACCGTCTCTCTACTGAATAGTTCAGGTTTCTATTCTACTATGCTTCACACTTCAGTAACATAATTTTTCCATAGCAGAGTACATTAAGTATGTCCTCGTTGAGCATAATGTTATTGTCAGTAACCCACTGGAAGACTTGGTATATATCAGTCTGAAGGTTAACTCTGTCCTCGATGGACGTCATTTATGTAAATTCTTGGATCGTTTACAAAGGCTAATACGGTGCTCTGATTTACGTCTCAGTGTATCAAGATTAAGAATGAAAAAAAGTGGGGCGAGTACGGTTCCTTGAACAGAGGTTTTCACTCTGGCAGCCTCTGATTTCACCGTGGCAGCCCCTGATTTCACAGTGACAGCCCCTGATTTCACCGTGGCAGCCCCTGATTTCACAGTGACAGCCCCTGATTTCACCGTGGCAGCCCCTGATTTCACAGTGACAGCCCCTGATTTCACAGTGACAGCCCCTGATTTCACAGTGACAGCCCCTGATTTCACAGTGACAGCCCCTGATTTAACCGTGGCAGCCCCTGATTTCACAGTGACAGCCCCTGATTTCACCGTGGCAGCCCCTGATTTCACCGTGGCAGCCCCTGATTTCACAGTGACAGCCCCTGATTTCACCGTGGCAGCCCCTGATTTCACCGTGGCAGCCCCTGATTTCACAGTGACAGCCCCTGATTTCACCGTGGCAGCCCCTGATTTCACAGTGACAGCCCCTGATTTCACAGTGACAGTCCCTGATTTCACCGTGGCAGCCCCTGATTTCACAGTGACAGCCCCTGATTTCACAGTAACAGCCCCTGATTTCACAGTGACAGCCCCTGATTTCACCGTGGCAGCCCCTGATTTCACCGTGGCAGCCCCTGATTTCACAGTGACAGCCCCTGATTTCACAGTGACAGCCCCTGATTTCACAGTGACAGCCCCTGATTTCACTTCGTTTGCTATAACACTCTGGGTTCTGATTCTTAGGTTTAAATATACGTCTACTCACTTCTCCAGTTATTCCTTTTTGTTATAGATAGATAGATAGATAGATATATTAATGCATCCATACACAAGTGGTTTTAAACAAATAACAACTGCATTGGCCGACATTCGAACCCTCGATACTTTAACTCGCCACCCTGATAGCCTGTCAAAATTCGAGACGCCCTAAACCACCGAACCATCGACAGGTTGGGTGTTCGACAGGTTGTACTGGACAGGCAACAGGTTCTGTGGTCAACTGCTTACGCTGCCCCAATTAATTTCCGTACTAATTAGAAATGAGAATTAGCTAATAAGGTTGATCAACACTCCTATAGACCCGTAGAAGCGTGACCCTGGTTGACTGGTCGATTGGTTGCCTCAATGACTGGTTGACTGGTCGATTGGTTGCCTCAATGACTGGTTGACTGGTCGATTGGTTGCCTCAATGACTGGTTGACTGGTCGATTGGTTGCCTCAATGACTGGTTGACTGGTCGATTGGTTGCCTCAATGACTGGTTGACTGGTCGATTGGTTGCCTCAATGACTGGTTGACTGGTCGACTGGTTGCCTCAATGACTGGTTGACTGGTCGATTGGTTGCCTCAATGACTGGTTGACTGGTCGATTGGTTGCCTCAATGACTGCTTGACTGGTCGGCTGGATGACTGGCTGATTGGTTGGATGAATAACTGGTTGATTGATCGATTGGTTGGTCGAGTGACTAGTTGACTGGTTGACTGGTTACCTGAATGACTGGTTAACTGATCATGTGGGTAATCAGATACAGCAGAGGTTGGATAAAATACAACAATACAGTAAACGTACATTAATCAACGTTATGTTCGACTTTAATTATAAATATCAAAAATTTAAGTCTCACGGGAAGAAAATATTTTGAAATGATTTTCTAGGCTTCCTGGACAGTTTCCTAGGCTTCCTGGACAGTTTCCTAGGCTTCCTGGACAGTTTCCTAGGCTTCCTGGACAGTTTCCTAGGCTTCCTGGACAGTTTCCTAGGCTTCCTGGACAGTTTCCTAGGCTTCCTGGACAGTTTCCTAGGCTTCCTGGACAGTTTCCTAGGCTTCCTGGACAGTTTCCTGGACAGCTTTCCTAGGCTCCTGGACAGCTCCTAGGCTCCTGGACAGCTCTAGGCTTCCTGGACAGCTCTTTCCAGGCTTCCTGACAGCTTTCCTTGGCTCCTGACAGCCTCCTCTAGGCTCCTGGAGCTCTTAGCTCTTCCTGGATAGGCTTCCTAGATTCCGGACAGCTCTAGGCTTCCTGGACCTAGCCTCTCAGGCTTCCCTGGACAGCTCTTTCCAGGCTTCCCGGACCAGCTCTAGGCCTCCTGGACAGACGCAGTCTCTTAGGCCTCCTGATAGCTCCCTAGGCTCCCGGACAGCTCTCCCTAGGCTCCTGGACAGCTCTAGGGCCTCCTGACAGCTCCCAGGCCTCCCGGACAGCTCCTGGACAGTTTCTAGCTCCTGGACAGCTCCCTAAGCTCCCTGGATATCTAGGCTTCCTGAGCAGTTTCTAGGCTCCCTGGACAGCCTCTCCAGGCTTCCTGGACAGCTCTAGGCTCATGGACAGCCTCTCCCCAGGCTTCCTGACAGCTCCTCTTAGGCTCCTGGACAGCTCCTAGGCTCCTGGACAGCCTCTCTCAGGGCTTCCCGGATGACAGCTCCCAGGCTTCCCTGGACCCAGCTCTGGCCATGGCTCCCGGACAGCTTTCTAGGCTTCCTGGACAGCTCTTCTAGGGCTTCCTGACAGCCTCTAGGCTCCTGACAGCTTCCTAGGCTCCTGGACAGCTTTCCCTAGCTCCTGACAGCTCTCAGGCTCCTGGACAGCTTTCTTATCCCAGGCTTCCTGGACAGTTTCTAGGGCTTCCTGGACTAGCTCCTTTCATGGCTCCTGGACAGCTCCTAGGCCTCCCTGGACAGCTCCTCCCAGGCTCTCATGGACAGCCTCTCAGGCTCCTGACAGCCTCCTTTAAGGCTTCCTGGACAGCTTCCAGGCCTAGGCCTCCGGACAGCTCCAGGGCCTCGACGCTCAGGCCTGAGCAGCTCCTTTGCCTAGGCTTCCCTGACAGCTCCCACAGGCTCTGGACAGCTTCATAGGCCTCCTGGACAGCTCCAGGCTCCCGACAGCTCTAGGCTCCTGACAGCCTCCTCATAGGGCTTCCTGGACTAGCTCCCTGATAGCTCTTAGCCTCCGGACAGCTCCTAGGCCTCCTGGATAGCTCTCAGGCCTCCTGGACAGCTCTCAGGCTTCCGGACAGCTCAGCTTCTTGGACAGCTCTCTCACAGGGCCTCCCTGACAGCTCTGGCTGGCTCTTGACAGTCTCCAGGCTCCTGACAGTTTCTCAGGCTTCCTGACAGCTCCTAGGCTCCTGGAACAGCCTCCTCAGGCTCCTGACAGCTTTCCTAGCTTCCCTGGACACAGTTTCTCAGGCTCTAGGACAGCTCTCCAGGCCTTCCTGGACAGCTTCCTAGACTGACCAGGTTCCTGGACAGGCTTCCGAGAGTTTCTTAGGCTTCCCGACAGTTTCCTCAGGGCCTTTCCTGGACAGCTCTCCTAAGTGGCTTCCTGACAGCTCTAGGCCTCCTCCCGGACAGTTTCTCCTAGTCTTCCCCGGACAGCTCCCAGGCTCCTGACAGGGTTTCTAGCTTCCTGGACAGTTTCCTAGGCTTCCTGACAGGTTCCTTAGGCTTCCCTGACAGCTCTAGGCTCCCTGGGACAGCTTCCAGGCTCTGGACAGGTTTCAGCTCTGACAGTCCTATGCCTTCCTGATAGTTTCTAGGCTTCCTGGGAGTTTCCTAGGCTTCCTGACAGCTTTCCTAGGCTTCCTGAGTTTCTAGGCTCCTGACAGTCTAGGCTCCTGGACTAGTCTCCTAGGCCTGGATCAGGCTCCTCAGTAGGCTCCTGGACAGCCTAGGGCTCCCAGGCCTCCTGGACAGCTCCAGGCTCTGGACAGCTTCTCAGGCTCTCCAGACAGCTTATGCTTCCTGGACAGTTTCTAGGCCTTCCTGACAGTTTCTCCCAGCTCCCTGGACAGTTTCCTAGGCTCCTGGACAGCTCTCAGGCTTCCCTGGACAGTTTCTCCCAGACTCCTGGACAGCTCCCTTTGCCTAGGCTTCCTGGACAGCTTCTCAGGCTTCCTGGACAGTCCTAGCTCCTGGACAGCCTAGTTTCCTGGACAGCCCTCTCCTAGGCTTCCCGACAGCTCCCAGGCTTCCTGGACAGCTCTGGCTCCCGAACAGCTCCAGGCTCCCGGACAGCTCAGGCCTCCTGACAGCCTCTCAGGCTTCCTGGACAGCTCCTAGGCTTCCCAGACACCCGGCTTCCTAGGCCTGGCCTGGACAGACTCCCAGGCTTCCTGGACAGCTCCTAGGGCTTCCTGACAGGCCTCTTTCAGGCTTCCTGACAGCTTTCCAGGCCTTCCTGACAGCCTCTTTCAGGCTTCCTGACAGCTCTCCCTAGGCTCCTGGAACAGCTCCCAGGCTTCCTGGACAGGCTTCCTAGGCTCTGGACAGCTCCTAGGCTCTGACAGCTTTCCCCAGGCTCCTGACAGCTCAGGCATCTAGGCCTCGACGGGAGCTCAGGCTCGGAGTTCAGGCTGATCCTAGGCTTCCTGACTAGGCTCTTTCCAGGCCTCGACAGCCTCTCCAGCCTCCTGGACAGTTTCCTAGGCTCCTGGACAGCTTTCAGCCTAGGCCCTGGACAGGCCTCCTGGACAGCTCAGGCTTCCTGACCCAGCTCTCAGGCTTCCTGGACAGCTCCCAGGGCTTCCTGGGACCCAGCTCCTACCCGGCTCCCGGACAGCTTTCCCAGGCTCGGACAGCTTCATCCCAGGGCTTCCTGACAGCTCCCTCAGGCTTCCTGACAGTTTCCTAGGCTTCTGGAGTTTCAGGCTTCCTGCAGTTCCCAGGCTTCCTGACAGCTCCTCAGGCTTCCTGGACAGTCTCCTAGGCTTCCTGGACAGCCTCCTAGCTCTCCATGGAGCAGCCTCTAGGCTTCCTGACAGCTTTCAGGCTTCCTGAACAGGCTCTAGGCTCCTGGACGAGGCTCCAGTTTCCTAGGCTCCCGGACAGCTCTCAGGCTTCCTGGACAGCTCTCAGGCTTCCTGACAGGCTTCCTAGGCTTCTGGACAGTTTCCTAGGCTTCCTGACAGTTTCCCAGGCCTTCCTGGACAGCTCCTAGGCTTCCTGACAGCTCCTAGGGCTTCCTGGACAGCTCCCAGGCCTCCTTGGACAGCTCTCAGGCTCCTGGACCTAGTTCCTGCAGGCTTCTGACAGCTTTCCTAGGCTTCCTGACAGTCCCTAGGCTTCCTGACAGCTCTCAGGCTTCCTGGGACAGCTCCTGAATCCTGGCTCCTGACAGTTTCCTAGGCTTCCTGGACAGCTCAGGTCCCAGGCATTCCTGACAGCTCCTAGCTTCCTGGGACAGCTCCTAAAGTCAGCTTCCTGGACAGCCTCCCAGGCTTCCTGGACAGCCTCTCCCAGGCTTCCTGACAGCTCAGGCTTCTGACTAGTCTTTCCTAGGCTTCCTGGACAGCTCCTAGGCCTCCCTGACAGCCTCCTAGGCTTCCCTGGACAGCTCTCAGGCTCCTGACAGCTTCCTCCCAGGCTCCTGGACAGCTCCTCAGGCTTCCCTCGCCACAGCTCCTGCACTAGGCCTCTCCAGGCTTCCTGGACAGCTCTAGGCCTCCTGGACAGCTAGGCTCAGCTCTAGGCTCCCGGACAGCTCCTAGAGGCTCTGGACAGCCTTCCCAGCTCCTGGACAGCTCTCAGGCTCCCGGACACCCCAGGTCATTCCGGACAGCCTCTAGGCTTCCTGGACAGCTCTCCCAGGCTTCCTGGACAAGCTCTGACCCGCCTAGGCCCTGGACTCAGGCCGCTCCCCAGGCTTCCTGGACAGTCTCAGGGCTCCCTGGACAGTCTCCCAGGCTTCCTGACAGCTCTCAGGCTCCTGGACAGTCTCCTAGGCTTCCTGGGACAGCTCTCAGGCTTCCTGGGACAGCTTCCTCAGGCTTTCCTGACCTAGTCAGGCTCCTGGACAGTTTCCTAGGCTTCCTGAACAGTTTCCTAGGCTTCCTGGACAGTTTCCTAGGCTTCCTGGACAGTTTGAAATGTCCTTCTTTCCTGTTCACTCATTAATAAAAAAAGATTAATAATAAAATAATAAATAATAAAAAAATATAAGGGAATCTTTCAGATAGGCCTACTCTCCCTTGTTATATAAGGGAATTTTTCAAATAGGAATACTCTCCCCTTGTTATATAAGGGAATCCTTCAGATAGACCTACTTTTCTTTGTATATAAGGGAATCTTTGAGATAGGCCTACTCTACCCGCTGTAAATAGGTTGTGCAAATAGTTTACTGCTGTAAACGTGTCTAATACAGGTCCAGTACTCTTGTGTACTAGCGAAATGTTCTGTTTGTACTCTTGAGTCATCCAGCACTGTTGCTGAGGTGACCGTGAGTACTGTTGCTCTGTTCACTACTGTGTGTGTGTGTGTGTGTGTGTGTGTGTGTGTGTGTGTGTGTGTGTGTGTTTGTGTGTGTGTGTGTGTGTGTGTGTGTGTGTGTGTGTGTGTGTGTGTGTGTGTGTGTGTGTGTGTGTGTGTGTGTGTGTGAATGAGGGAGTGAGTGATGGAGGGAGGAAGAGGAAGTGAGGTATTGATTAGAGTAAATGAGGGAGAGGGATGATGGAGTGAGAGATACTAGACGAGAGAGAGTGAGAGAGAGAGGAATGGGTTAGACACCTGACAAGTCTGCTTCCATTTTCTATATTGGTCCCAGACAATCTTTCTCCCCTCTCTTCCCCTCCCATCCCCTCCCCACTCCCCTCTTTCATCTCCCTTCTTTCCTCTCAGACTCTTTCACAGTTCCCTGCTATTTCCCCCCCTTTCCCCCTCCTTTTCTTTCCCCTATCCCCCATCATCTTCCCTTTCCCTTAGCATCCCTAAAAGATTTTTTCAGCTTAAACAGCGGGGATATTTTCCCTTTTGTTAAAAATGTGCTGATTTATTTTCTGCATCTCGAATTATGAATTTGTAGAATATTGAACTGATAGAGTTTTTTTTTAACGTGGAATTTCGTTAAGATAGATGTTAATTAATGTTAACTGGAGTTAACATTAATTACCTTCCACTACCTTCCATCCACTATCCTCAGTTCTCTCCTCCCCACCCCTCCCCACCCTCCCTCCCCTCCCTCCTCCCCACCCCTCCCCTCCCTCCCTCCCTCCTTCCCCTCCCTCCCTCCCTCCCCTCGCTCCCCTCCCTCCCCTCGCTCCCTCCCTCCCCTCCCTCCTCCTCCCCTCCCCTCCCTCCTCCTCCCCTCCCTCCCTCCCTCCCCTCCCTCCCCTCCCTCCCCTCCTCCCCTCCCCTCCCTCCCCTCCTCCCCATCCCCTCCCTCCCTCCCTCCCTCCCTCCCTCCCTCCCTCCTCCCCTCCTCCCTCCCTCCCCTCCCCTCCCCTCCCTCCCATACCTCAACATTATTTGCCCACAATCAACAATCTTCTCCTTCACTTGTCTGTTTTATTAACTTTAATTAATCAAGATAATGGAAGACAAAGATTAAAGATTAGTAAGATAAGTTAGAGTTGTATTTCAAACAAATACATCAACTAATAAGATACAATTTGTAAATCAATTCTTTGTATTCTTAGGTCAGGTTATTTACACTTGTGTTTTACAGTTTTATTTACAGTTTTATTGACACCTAGGTCTCCCAGGGCACCTGGGTCTCCCAGGGCACCTGGGTTTCCCAGGGCACCTGGGTCTCCCAGGGCACCTAGGTCTCCCAGGGCACCTAGGTCTCCCAGGGCACCTAGGTCTCCCAGGGCACCTGGGCCCCAGGGCACCTGTGTCTCCCAGGGCACCTGGGTCTCCCAGGGCACCTGGGTCCCCAGGGCACATGGGTCTCCCAGGGCACCTGGGCTCCCAGGGCACCTGGGTCTCCCAGGGCACCTCTCCCCATGGCACCTGGGTCTCCCATGGCACCTGGGTCTCCCAGGGCACCTGGGTCCCCCCTAGGGCACCTGGGCTCCCAGGGCACCTAGGTCCCCATGGCACCTGGGTCTCCCCAGGGCACCAGGCCCCCTCCCTGGCACCTGGGCTCCCATGGCACCTGGGTCCCAGGCACCTAGGTCTCCCCATTGCACCTGGGTCCCAGGGCACCTGGGCCCCCAGGGCACCCTAGGTCTCCCAGGGTACTGGGCCCCCAGGGCACCTGGGTCCCCAGGGCACCTGGGCTCCCAGGGCACCTAGGTCTCCCAGGGCACCTGGGTCTCCCAGGGCACCTGGGCCCCAGGGCACCTGGGTCCCTCCCAGGGCACCTGGGTCTCCCAGGGCATCTGGGCTCCCCAGGGCACCTGTGTCTCCCAGGGCACATGGGTCTCCCAGGGCACCTGGGCTCCCAGGGCACCTGGGTCTAGGGCACCTGGGTCGCCCAGGGCACCTGGGTCTCCCAGGGCACCGGGCTCCCTCACCTGGATCTCCCATGGCACCTCCCCAGGGCACCTGGGTCTCCCAGGGCACCTAGGTCTCCCACGGCACCTGGGTCTCCCCAGGGCACCTAGGTCTCCCATGGCATGGGTTCCCATGGCACCTGGGTCTAGGGCACCTGGGTCTCCCAGGGCACCTAGGTCTCCCCATGGCACCTGGGTCTCCCCAGGGCACCTAGGTCTCCCAGGGCACCTGGGTCTCCCAGGGCACCAGGTCTCCCAGGGCACCCAGGGTCCCAGGGCACCTGGGTCTCCCCAGGGCACCTGGGCTCCCAGGGCACCTGGGCCCCCAGGGCACCTGGGCTCCCAGGGCACCTGGGTCTCCCAGGGCACCTAGGTCTCCCATGGCACCTGGGTCTCCCAGGGCACCTCGTCTCCCAGGGCACCTAGGTCTCCCAGGGCACCTGGGTCCCCAGGGCACCTGGGCCCCCAGGGCACCTGTGTCCCAGGGCACATGGGTCTCCCAGGGCACCTGGTCTCCCAGGGCACCGGGTCTCCCAGGGCACCTGGGTCTCCCAGGGCACCTGGGCTCCCAGGGCACCTGGGCTCCCCAGGGCACCTGGGTCTCCCAGGGCACCAGGCTCCCATGGCACCTGGGCTCCCAGGGAACCAGGTCTTCCATGGCACCTGGGTCTCCCCAGGGCACCTAGGTCTCCCATGGCACCTGGGCCCCATGGCACCTGGGCCCCCAGGGCACCAGGTTCCCCATTGCACCTGGGTCTCCCAGGGCACCTGGGTCTCCCAGGGCACCTAGGTTCCCAGGGCACCTGGGTCTCCCCAGGGCACCTGGGTCTCCCAGGGCACCTGGGTCTCCCAGGGCACCTGGGTCTCCCAGGGCACCTGGGCTCCCATGGCACCCGGATCTCCCATGGCACCTGGGTCTCCCAGGCACCTGGGTCCCTAGGCACCTAGGTCTCCCATGGCCAGGGTCTCCCAGGGCACCTAGGTCTCCCCATGGCACCTGGGTCTCCCCATGGCACCTGGGTCTCCCAGGGCACCTGGGCCCCAGGGCACCTAGGTCCCATGGCACCTGGGCCCAGGGCACCTGGGTCTCCCCAGGCACCTGGGCCCCAGGGCACCTGGGTCTCCCAGGGCACCTAGGTCTCCCAGGGCACCTAGGTCTCCCAGGGTACCTGGGTCTCCCAGGGCACCTGGGTCTCCCAGGGCACCTGGGTCTCCCAGGGCACCTGGGTCTCCCAGGGCACCTGGGTCTCCCAGGGCACCTGGGTCTCCCATGGCACCTGGGTCTCCCAGGGCACCTGGGTCTCCCAGGGCACCTAGGTCTCCCAGGGCACCTGGGTCTCCCAGGGCACCTGGGTCTCCCAGGGCACCTGTGTCTCCCAGGGCACCTGGGTCTCCCAGGGCACCTGGGTCTCCCAGGGCACCTGGGTCTCCCAGGGCACCTGGGTCTCCCAGGGCACCTGGGTCTCCCAGGGCACCTGGGTCTCCCAGGGCACCTAGGTCTCCCATGGCACCTGGGTCTCCCAGGGCACCTGGGTCTCCCAGGGCACCTAGGTCTCCCATGGCACCTGGGTCTCCCAGGGCACCTAGGTCTCCCATGGCACCTGGGTCTCCCATGGCACCTGGGTCTCCCAGGGCACCTGGGTCTCCCAGGGCACCTAGGTCTCCCATGGCACCTGGGTCTCCCAGGGCACCTGGGTCTCCCAGGGCACCTGGGTCTCCCAGGGCACCTAGGTCTCCCAGGGCACCTAGGTCTCCCATGGCACCTAGGTCTCCCATGGCACCTGGGTCTCCCAGGGCACCTAGGTCTCCCAGGGCACCTGGGTCTCCCAGGGCACCTGGGTCTCCCATGGCACCTAGGTCTCCCATGGCACCTGGGTCTCCCAGGGCACCTAGGTCTCCCATGGCACCTAGGTCTCCCAGGGCACCTGGGTCTCCCAGGGCACCTAGGTCTCCCAGGGCACCTAGGTCTCAAGGGTAGACAGGTTGGTCACACACACACTTCTCAATCATCCCCTTTCAACTCTGCCCTTTCCTAAGCCCGTCTTTCAACCTCCCACTCGACCTCTCTATTTCCCTCTTTCCCCTCTCCCCACTCTCTCCCCTCTCTCCACTCTCTCCCCTCTTCCCACTCTCTCCCCTCTCCCCACTCTCCCCTCTTCCCACTCTCTCCCCTCTCCCCACTCTCTCCCCTCTTCCCACTCTCTCCACTTTCCCCACTCTCTCCACTCTCCCCACTCTCTCCCCTCTCCCCACTCTCTCCACTCTTCCCACTAGGGAAGATTTTCTTAGGGTCCAGTTCCAAGCTGGGGACTTATAAGGTAATACATGCTTAGTGTCAGAGTTTTTTTCCCATCGTGTTTCTCATTTCCTCTTCTCTCATTCTCATTTTCTCTTCTCATTCTCATTTTCTTTCTCATTGCCATTTTCTTTCTCATATATACAATTGATCAACGATTGATCAAAGAAAATCTACACCAGACACAAGGGGGATGAATTAGGTTAGGTTAGGTTAGGTTAGGTTGGGTTAGGTTAGGTTAGGTTAGGTTAGATTAGGTTAGGTTATGTTGGGTTAGGTTAGGTTGGGTTAGGTTAGGTTAGGTTAGTTTAGTTTAGGTTAGGTTAGGTTAGGTAAGGTAAGGTTAGTTAAGGAAGGCCGAAGAGGCTTAGGCTAGGTTAGGCTGAGTTAGTTAGTTAAGTAGCCAGTAGGCCTTAGGTTAGGTTAGGTTGGTAGGCTGAATTGGGTTAGGCCAGGCTTAGGTTAAGTTAGGCAGGTTAGGTTGGTTGGTTAGCTTAGTTAGTTGCTGCGTGTTAGCATGGGTTGCCAGGCTGAGGCTGCTAGTTGAGGCCATGCTAAGCCAGGCTAGGCGTTGCTGGTTGAGCTTGGCTATGTTAGTTGTAGGAGATTTGTGTTAGGTTAGTTATTAGGCTAGGTTAGGTTAGGTTGGTTAGTTAGGTTAGGTTGAGGAAGAAGGTTAGGTTAGGTTAGGTTAGGTTAGTTAGTTGCTAGGTTAAGGTTAAGGTTAGGTTAGCTAGGTTGAGGTTAGGTTAGGTTAGGTTAGATTAGGTTGCCAGTTAGGTTAGGTTAGTTAGATTAGGTTAGGTTAGTTAGTTAGGGTTAGATTAGGTTAGTTAGGTTGCCAGTTAGATTAGGTTAGGTTGGGTTAGGCCAGGTTAGGTTAGGTTGGGTTAGGTTGAGGTTAGGTTAGTTAGGTTAGTTGTTAGGTTGAGTTATAGTTGTGCTTGTGCTTAGTTGTGCAGGTTATGGTTGGCTGCCAGGTTAGCCAGATTAGCCTGGTTAGGCTAGGCCAGTAGTTGTGCTGAGTTAGTTGTGCTGCCAGGCTTGGGCTAGGTTAGGTTCTGAGGCCTTAGGCTAAGGTTAGGCTAGGTTAGTAGGCAGTTAGTGTTAGGCTGATAGGTTAGGTAGCCAGGCAGGTAGGTTAGTTAGGCTTAGGTTGGCCAGGTTAGTTAGGTTAGAAGCTGTTGGCTATTAGTTAAGCTAGTAAGTTAGGCTTAGGTTAGGTTAGATTAGGTTGCTTAGTTAGCCTTAGGTTGAAGCTAGTTGTTAGGTTAGGTTAGGTTAGGTTAGGTTAGGTTAGGTTAGGTTGGGTTAGGTTAGGTTAGGTTAGGTTGGGTTAGGTTAGGTTGGGTTAGGTTAGGTTAGGTTAGGTTAGGTTTAGGATAGGTTAGGTTAGGTTTAGGTTAGGTTAGGTTTGGTTAGGTTAGGTTAGGTTTGGTTAGGTTAGGTTAGGTTAGGTTAGGTTTGGTTAGGTTAGGTTAGGTTAG
>NC_091355.1:5677043-5834543 GCF_038502225.1 Cherax quadricarinatus
GGTATTAATTGTGGGGATAGGTAGGGTCGATCACTGGTATTAATGGTGGTGGGTAGGTAGGGTTGATCACTGGCATTAATGTGGTGGGTAGGTAGGGTCGATCACTGGTATTAATGTGGTGGGTAGGTAGGGTCAATCACTGGTATTAATGTGGTGGGTAGGTAGGGTCGATCACTGGTATTAATGTGATGGATAGGTAGGGTCGATCACTGGTATTAATGGTGGGGGTAGGTAGGGCCGATCACTGGTATTAATGGGGTAGGTAGGGTCAATCACTGATATTAATGGGGGTAGGTAGGGTCGATCACTGGTAGTAATGGGGGTAGGTAGGGTCGATCACTGGTATTAATGGAGGTAGGTAGGTAAGGTCGATCACTGGTATTAATAAGTAGTCTCTGTCTGACAGTTAAGCATCTAGGCCGTCCAGGGCAGTGGTGCATACTAAACATATCAACAGAGTTGTGTTTAATAAAGTTGAATCACAGTGTCAGCCAGGTACATGGGACAGCTGGTACCCGTGCCGCTAAGAGTGAACAAGGAAGAAAAGTGAAAGACCTGAGGTGGCCACACTCTTCAAGTGCTCTCAGCGTTGACAGCAGACACAGCTAGCAACTCTGCTGGCCACACAACGTTATGTGGGATTGTGGCAGACAACAGACACTTTCAACATTGTGTTTTTCTGCTCCTTCGTGGAGAGCCAGGGTTTGTGTGTGTGTGTGTGTACTCACCTAGTTGTACTCACCTAGTTGAGGTTGCGGGGGTCGAGTCCGAGCTCCTGGCCCCGCCTCTTCACTGATCGCTACTAGGTCACTCTCCCCGAGCCGTGAGCTTTATCATACCTCTGCTTAAAGCTATGTATGGATCCTGCCTCCACTACATCGCTTCCCAAACTATTCCACTTACTGACTACTCTGTGACTGAAGAAATACTTCCTAACATCCCTGTGATTCATCTGTGTCTTCAGCTTCCAACTGTGTCCCCTTGTTACTGTGTCCAATCTCTGGAACATCCTGTCTTTGTCCACCTTGTCAATTCCTCTCAGTATTTTGTATGTCGTTATCATGTCATCCCTATCTCTCCTGTCCTCCAGTGTCGTCAGGTTGATTTCCCTTAACCTCTCCTCGTAGGACATACCTCTTAGCTCTGGGACTAGTCTTGTTGCAAACCTTTGCACTTTCTCTAGTTTCTTTACGTGCTTGGCTAGGTGTGGGTTCCAAACTGGTGCCGCATACTCCAATATGGGCCTAACGTATACGGTGTACAGGGTCCTGAACGATTCCTTATTAAGATGTCGGAATGCTGTTCTGAGGTTTGCTAGGCGCCCATATGCTGCAGCAGTTATTTGGTTGATGTGCGCTTCAGGAGATGTGCCTGGTGTTATACTCACCCCAAGATCTTTTTCCTTGAGTGAGGTTTGTAGTCTCTGACCCCCTAGACTGTACTCCGTCTGCGGCCTTCTTTGCCCTTCCCCAATCTTCATGACTTTGCACTTGGTGGGATTGAACTCCAGGAGCCAATTGCTGGACCAGGTCTGCAGCCTGTCCAGATCCCTTTGTAGTTCTGCCTGGTCTTCGATCGAGTGTATTCTTCTCATCAACTTCACGTCATCTGCAAACAGGGACACCTCAGAGTCTATTCCTTCCGTCATGTCGTTCACAAATATCAGAAACAGCACTGGTCCTAGGACTGACCCCTGCGGGACCCCGCTGGTCACAGGTGCCCACTCTGACTCTGTGTGTGTGTGTGTGTGTGTGTGTGTGTGTGTGTGTGTGTGTGTGTGTGTGTGTGTGTGTGTGTGTCTGTATGTGTGTGTGTCTGTGTGTACTCACCTATTTGTGGTTGCAGGAGTCGATTCATAGCTCCTGCCCCCGCCTCTTCACTAATCGCTACTGGGTCCTCTCTCTCCCTGTTCCATGAGCTTTATCATACCTCGTCTTAAAACTATGTATGGTTCCTGCCTCCACTACGTCACTTGCCAGACTATTCCACTTCCTGACAAGTTTATGACTAAAGAAATACTTCCTAACATCCCTTTGACTCATCTGAGTCTTCGACTTCCAATTGTGACCCCTTGTTTCTGTGTCCCATCATTGGAACAACCTGTCTCTCTTCACCTTGTCAGTTTCTCGCAGTATTTTGTATGTCGTTATCATGTCTCCCCTAACCCTTCAGTCCTCCAGTGTCGTCAGGCCGATTTCCCATAACCTTTCTTCGTAGGACATTTCCCTTAGCTCTGGAACTAGTCTTGTTGCTAACCTTTACACTTTCTACAATTTCTTGACGTGCTTAACCAGGTGTGGGTTCTAAACTGGTGCTGCATACTCCAGTATGGACCTGACGTACATGGTGTACAGTCTTGAACGATTCCTTACTGAGGTACTGGAACGCTATTCTTAGGTTTGCCATTGCCAGGCGCCCATATGCTGCAGCAGTTATCTGGTTGATATGCGCCTCAGGAAATGTGCTCGGTATTTTACTCACCCCAAGATCCTTTTCCTTGAGTGAGGTTTGCAGTCTTTGGCCAGCTAGCCTATACTCTGCATTCTTCTTTGCCCTTCCCCGATCTTCATGACGGGGTTAAATTCAAGGACCAAGCTGCCAGCCTGTCCAGGTCTCTTTGTAGTCCTACCTGATACTCATCCGATTGAATTCTCCTCATTAACTTCACATCATCTGCTAACAGGGACACTTCTGAGTCTATCCCTTCAGTCATGTCATTTACATATACCAAAAATAGCACTGATCATAGGACTGACCCTTGTGGAACCCCGCTCGTCACAGGTGCCCACTGTGATATCTTGTCACGTACCATGACTCGCTGTTGTCTCCCTGTCAGGTATTCTCTGATCCATTGCAGTGCCCTTCCTGTTATACGCACCTGATCCTCTAGCTTCTGCACTAATCTCTTGTGAGGAACTGTGTCGAAGGCCTTCTTGTAGTCCAAGAAGATGCAATCAACCCACCCCTCTCGTGTCTTACTTCCGTTACCTTGTCATGAAACTCCAGTACGTTTGTGACACAAGATCTAAAATATATTTAATTGGATTAAGCTAAATTAAATTGCGCTTGCTATAATAAGGTTAGGTAACTTTTCTGAGGTTCTTTTGGTACAAAATTATTAATTTTTACATTAATATAAATGAAAAAGATATACTTATAAGCATATAAGGGAAAATTGTAGAAAGGACTTAATTTTAAATGAGTTCTTGTTAATTGACCAATTTTACCTATTCGGCACGACATATATACATATATATATATATATATATATATATATATATATATATATATATATATATATATATATATATATATATATATATAAACTTGTGGAGTTAGAAAAGAAAACTTTTGAAAACGTCATTGTTTGTGTCACGTGGGTTTAGAGTGTTGACTTTGCTAAATATTTTGTTAGTGTCTGTAACCTTTTAAAGGAGAGGAGGAGGAGGGAATAGAGAAGAAGTGGTAGAGGATAAAAGAGGAGGGGTGAGAGGAAGGAATGGGAGGAAGAAGTGAGGAAGGTCAATTGGGGAGGGTTAAGAGGAAGAGATAGAGATAGGGAAGAGGTGCAGAGGAAGGAAGGAGGGAAGAGAAGGAAGGGGTGGTAGAAAGTAGGGGGAGTGGGAGAGAGGAGGGGGAGGTAGAAGAGAGGAGGGGAGGTGGAAGAGAGGAGGAGGAGGAGGAGGTGGAAGAGAGGAGGGGGAGGTGGAAGAGAGGAGGAAGAGGTGGAAGAGAGGAGGAGGAGGTGGAAGAGAGGAGGGGGAGGTGGAAGAGAGGAGGGGAGGTGGAACAGAGGAGGGGGAGGTGGAAGAGAGGAGGGGAGAGGGGAAGAGAGGAGGGGAGGTGGAAGAGAGAGGAGGGGGTGGCAGAGGAGGAGGAGGTGGAAGAGAGGAGGGGGAGGTGGAAGAGAGGATGAGGAGGTGGAAGAGAGGAGGGGAGGTGGAAGAGAGGAGGAGGAGGGGGAAGAGAGGAGGAGGAGGTGGAAGAGAGGAGGGGGAGGTGGAACAGAGGAGGGGGAGGTGGAACAGAGGAGGGAAGGTGGAAGAGAGAAGGGGAGGTGGAAGAGAGGAGGGGGAGGTGGAAGAGAGGAGGGGGAGGTGGAAGAGAGGAGGGGGAGGTGGAAGAGAGGAGGGGAAGGTGGAAGAGAGGAGGAGGTGGAAGAGAGGAGGAGGAGGTGGAAGAGAGGAGGGGAGGTGGAACAGAGGAGGGGGAGGTGGAACAGAGGAGGGAGAGGTGGAACAGAGGAGGGAGAGGTGGAACAGAGGAGGGAGAGGTGGAAGAGAGGAGGGGAGGTGGAAGAGAGGAGGGGGAGGTGGAACAGAGGAGGGGGAGGTGGAAGAGAGCAGGAGGAGGTGGAACAGAGGAGGGGGAGGTGGAAGAGAGGAGGGGGAGGTGGAAGAGAGGAGGGGAGGTGGAAGAGAGGAGGGGGTGGTGGAAGAGAGGAGGGGGAGGTGGAACAGAGGAGGGGGAGGTGGAACAGAGGAGGGGGAGGTGGAAGAGAGGAGGGGAGGTGGAAGAGAGGAGGGGGAGGTGGAAGAGAGGAGGGGGAGGTGGAAGAGAGGAGGGGGAGGTGGAAGAGAGGAGGGGGAGGTGGAAGAGAGGAGGGGGAGGTGGAAGAGAGGAGGGAAGGTGGAAGAGAGGAGGGGGAGGTGGAACAGAGGAAGGGGAGGTGGAAGAGGAGGGGGAAGTGGAAGAGAGGAGGGGGAGGTGGAAGAGAGGAGGAGGAGGTGGAAGAGAGGAGGGGGAGGTGGAACAGAACGATGGGAATACGAAAGAAATTAGAATTAAAAGTCTTAATATTTTTCTTTCGTTACATCATTAAATTTCCTTCTTCTTCTTCTTCTTCTTCTTCTTCTTCTCCTCCTTCTTCTTCTTCTTCTTTTTCTTTATCTTCTTCTATAGTTTCTCCACTTTCACCTTTTTTCTTTTACTTTCCAAAAAAAATATTTATATTACTCCTGGTTTTATCGACTCTATACTACAAAGTTAATTTTGAAATCAATGTTACATTTATTTAGACAGATGTTTAATTTATGTATAACATTGTTCACTAGTGGTTTAATTACGTCAAACTTCGTAACTTTTATGGTTTAATTACGTCAAACTTCGTAACTTTTATGGTTTAATTACGTCAAACTTCGTAACTTTTATGGTTTAATTACGTCAAACTTCGTAACTTTTATGGTTTAATTACGTCAAACTTCGTAACTTTTATGGTTTAATTACGTCAAACTTCGTAACTTTTATGGTTTAATTACGTCAAACTTCGTAACTTTTATGGTTTAATTACGCCAAACTTCGTAACTTTTGTGGTTTAATTACGTCAAATTTCGTAACTTTTGTGGTTTAATTACGTCAAATTTCGTAACTTTTGTAGTTTAATTACGTCAAACTTCGTAAGTTTTGTGGTTTAATTACATCAAACTTCATCCTATGTGCGGGTTATTTGTCTGTTTATGTACCACTACGTGTTGTTTGTATATAAGGGTTTAAGTCATTGTGTATAAGGGTTTAAGTCTTTATATATAAGGGTTTAAGTCTTTCTATATAAGGGTTTAAGTCATTGTATATAAGAGTTTAAGTATCTGTATATAAGGGTTAAGTTTTTATATTTAAAGGTTTAAGTCTTTGTATTAAACGGTTTGTCTTTGTATTTAAGGGTTTAAGTCTTTGTATATAAGGGTTTAAGTCTTTCTACATAAGGGTTTAAGTCTTCGTATATAAGGGTTTAGTCTATGTATATAAGATTTTAAGTCTTTGTATTTAAGGTAACAGTTATCACTATAAACATTGAAATCATAATCATTTCCCACACACAAAAAAAAACATTGATTTTCTTTAATTAAAAAAAAGTTTCCTGGAGATAATTAAATCCAGTTTTGGTCATTTAATTTCTATGCTAATTTCTTCGTTAATCATTAATTGCAAGCGAAGATTTTTTTTTATCCCCCCTTAATCTTGAAATGTAGTTTAACATATTTCGTCTCCATCTCAGGCAAAGACAGTGGAACAATGATGTTAACGATCGTTCAAGATGGCTGCTTGTTTAGAATACTGGAGCAACTCTCTCTCTCTCTCTCTTCCCCCTCACACGCCTTGTCTTAGGCTTCCCCAGCCAATGAGAACCTTGCAACTCCGTGCTAGCACCGCCCTCCCAGTAAGAACCCTGAAAAGCTATTCGTGGTAGCAACTCCCAGCCAATAAGACATTCGGAACTCTCCGAGACTATGAGTTCCAGTTAATGAGAGTCTTGAAAACTCCCTATGATAATCTTGTGTCTGCATGAGTGTTGGGTGTGTTGACACTCAGCAGTACTGGGGTTTGGTGTCGTGTGTTGTGTGGACAAAGGAAACACTGGGGTTTTGTGTTTTGAGTTCCTACCTTTTGGTATAGAAAAAAACAACACTGGTGTTCCTTCTTTCCGTAGATTAGAAACTAAGTCTCGGTGGTTACATAAATGCTAGACAGTGAAAAATAATTTTAGTGTGATATAGAAATTTCTGACTCTCCTCTAGACTAGCAATTGGTGTTACAGTGTAGATCTAGAAACATAGCCCGAAGTTAATAATCTCTCAGAATCTAGAAAACGTAC
This sequence comes from Cherax quadricarinatus, assembly GCF_038502225.1. Taxonomy (NCBI): domain Eukaryota; kingdom Metazoa; phylum Arthropoda; class Malacostraca; order Decapoda; family Parastacidae; genus Cherax; species Cherax quadricarinatus. The sequence continues at coordinate 5,683,636 of NC_091355.1, forward strand.
TCTTAGAACTTACCCTAAAAACTTGTAATCCTGTAGTGACAGACTTCAAGCCCTGAAACTGTTAATGTTACTTTAGAAATAGTTAAAAGAAAAAAATGATCAATTATAGTGACTAGTAGAACACCCAAATTTTGAACCATAACTAAAAGTGCACATCCTTGATTTTTTTAACATCCTCTTCTGTCTAGTATTAAAAGTTTCACAAACCACTGTTCTCGGACGCCAGATCAAAAGAAGTTTCTTAGAAAAAGGTATTAAAAGTGTAATTTTTTTGTCAAGACCATCGAGCAATCGAGTGAAGAACAAGAGTCTTTTGCGCAGTTCGATACTGTTTTTCTGTCGAAGTTCCAGAGAATCTTGCTGCAGCTGTCATCCCGCAGTAGAGGCTTCTTCTGTAGAACTTCTGAAGCACTCGGTTCAACCCACGTAAATCCTTGGACACATGCCGTTGAGTTTCTCAACAGCACCTTCGTCTCCTGTGCACTATCCTGATTAGATACACACAGCTGTGTGTTGCTACACCGTCTCCGGCTGTACATCTCCCTATCAACATCTGTGCTTTTTTCCTGAGGGGTCTTTTGTCTCGAGTACCTCCGTATATTTCCTTCGGCAGCGTCAACCTTCTGCCTAGAAAGTGACTTTAACGACTCCTCCTCCTGGGTGGCGAGTTCGCCAGGAGTGGGCACCAGCTGGCTGGGAATTCTTGCCGTGGGAGAACACTGATGCCCAGGACTGGAGTTTGTGAGGGTAGACGGGCTAAACCTTCTGCAGTAGGAGGAGCCAGTGAGGCCCCGCCCTTCTACATCTACTCATGCTCGTCTCAGGGCAGTACCACGTCTACTACAGCGTTCTACAGTCCAACTGTGGCAGTGAGGCTGGCCAGTACGTAGTACTTCATTCTCCATACACCACTTCTACACTCCTCTGCCTTCCACTTCTCCTCTTCTTCCCGTAATCATCATCGCTTCACCCACCCTCTCCCCCATATCTCCTTCACCCCTCCTTCGCTATCATTCACCTCTTCGCCGCCCCCTTCCTCTTCGTTGCCTCCTCCCTCTTCTTCGTCACCGCCTCCCTTCTCTGCGCCTTTTCATTCTTTCCCTTCTCTCCCTTCTTTTCCTCTCATCTCCTTTTCCTTGTCTCTCTTCTCCCTAATTTTCTTCCTCTCCCCTCCTCCTGTAACCTCCCCTCCCCCCTCCTCCTTCCCCCTTCCCCCTTCCCCTCCCTAGCTGTTAATTTTTATTTGCATTTTAGAAGAAGAATTTGGCCATTTTGTTATTCGTGGTTTTAACAAAAATTTCCTTTCAAGATCTCTTGATCCGGGGAACTGGAGCTACCCTGCATTTCCTCGGACCAAATCTGATTATCTTCCATTTTCAGGTTACCGAGGCAGCCCATGGCCCCAGCGGGTTTAGCGCCTCGTAACTGTTACAATGTGCATGATGGTTGTTTTGAAGTTTTGATTTAGATCTTTTTTTGTGAGATTTTTGAAAAAAAAATAATTTTTTAGTAGTTTTCTAAGTTGTCATAGAATTATTATTTGGTTGTTTAAGACATTCTTGACAAACTTAGATTACTCTCTCTCTCTGTCTCTCTGTCTCTCTCTGTCTGTCTCTGTCTCTGTCTCTCTGTCTCTGTCTCTCTGTCTCTGTCTCTCTGTCTGTCTCTGTCTCTCTGTCTCTGTCTCTGTCTCTGTCTCTCTCTGTCTGTGTCTGTCTCTGTCTCTGTCTCTGTCTCTCTCTCTCTCTCTCTCTCTCTCTCTCTCTCTCTCTCTACACCTCTCTCTACCCCTCTCTACCTCTACACCTCTCTCTACCCCTCTCTACCTCTACACCCCTCTCTACCTCTCTCTACCTCTCTCTACCTCTCTCTCTACCTCTCTCTCTACCTCTCTCTACCTCTCTCTACCTCTCTCTACCTCTCTCTACCTCTCTCTACCTCTCTCTACCTCTCTCTACCTCTCTCTACCTCTCTCTACCTCTCTCTACCTCTCTCTACCTCTCTCTACCTCTCTCTACCTCTCTCTACCTCTCTCTACCTCTCTCTCTCTCTCTCTCTACCTCTGTCTCTCTCTCTCTACCTCTGTCTCTCTCTACCTCTCTCTCTCTCTCTCTCTACCTCTCTCTCTCTCTCTCTCTACCTCTCTCTCTACCTCTCTCTCTACCTCTCTCTCTACCTCTCTCTCTACCTCTCTCTCTACCTCTCTCTCTACCTCTCTCTCTACCTCTCTCTCTACCTCTCTCTCTACCTCTCTCTCTCTACCTCTCTCTCTCTAACTCTACCTCTCTCTCTACCTCTCTCTCTACCTCTCTCTCTACCTCTCTCTCTACCTCTCTCTCTACCTCTCTCTCTACCTCTCTCTCTACCTCTCTCTCTCTACCTCTCTCTCTACCTCTCTCTCTACCTCTCTCTCTCTACCTCTCTCTCTCTACCTCTCTCTCTCTACCTCTCTCTCTACCTCTCTCTCTACCTCTCTCTCTACCTCTCTCTCTACCTCTCTCTCTACCTCTGTCTCTCTCTCTCTACCTCTGTCTCTCTCTCTGTCTCTCTCTCTTTACCTCTCTCTTTACCTCTCTCTCTCTCTCTCTCTCTCTACCCCTCTCTCTCTCTCTACCCCTCTCTCTCTCTACCCCTCTCTCTCTCTACCCCTCTCTCTCTCTACCCCTCTCTCTACCCCTCTCTCTCTCTCTCTCTACACCTCTCTCTCTCTCTACCTCTCTCTACCCCTCTCTCTCTCCCTCTCTCTACCTCTCTCTCTACCTCTACACATCGTTGACTTCCGTCACAGATGTCAAATACACAAGACAAGTCTACTTATGTCAGACTGACACCAGTTTCAGGACTGGCACCTGACACCTTCCACCCACACCAGTCGCCTGACACCCCCCCCACACCAGTCGCCTGACACCCCCCCACCCCAGTCGCCTGACACCCCCCCACATCAGTCGCCTAACACCCCCCCCCACACCAGTCGCCTGACACCCCCCCCACACCAGTCGCCTGACACCCCCCCACACCAGTCGCCTGACACCCCCCCCACCCCCGTCGCCTGACACCCCCCCCACACCAGTCGCCTGACACCCCCCCCCACACCAGTCGCCTGACACCCCCCCACACCAGTCGCCTGACACCCCCCCCCACACCAGTCGCCTGACACCCCCCCCCCACACCAGTCGCCTGACACCCCCCCCCACACCAGTCGCCTGACACCCCCCCCACACCAGTCGCCTGACACCCCCCCCCACACCAGTCGCCTGACACCCCCCCCACACCAGTCGCCTGACACCCCCCCCCACACCAGTCGCCTGACACCCCCCCCCCCACACCAGTCGCCTGACACCCCCCCCCACACCAGTCGCCTGACACCCCCCCCACACCAGTCACCTGACACCCCCCCCCACACCAGTCGCCTGACACCCCCCCCCACACCAGTCGCCTGACACACCCCCCCCACACCAGTCGCCTGACACCCCCCCCACACCAGTCGCCTGACACCCCCCCCCACACCAGTCGCCTGACACCCCCCCCCACACCAGTCGCCTGACACCCCCCCCCCACACCAGTCGCCTGACACCCCCCCCCCCCCCACACCAGTCGCCTGACACCCCCACCCCCCCCACATCAGTCGCCTGACACCCCCCCCCACACCAGTCGCCTGACCCCCCCCCCACACCAGTCGCCTGACACCCCCCCCCCCACACCAGTCACCTAACCCCCCCCCCCCCCCCACACACACACACACACCAGTCACCTGACACCCCCCACACACACACACTCACACACACACACACACACACACACACACACACACACACACGTCACCTGACACACACACACACACACACGTCACCTGACACCCCCCACACACCAGTCACCTGACACACCCCCACACACCAGTCACCTGACACCCCCCACACACCAGTCACCTGACACACCCCCACACACCAGTCACCTGACACCCCCCCCCCACACACCAGTCACCTGACACCCCCCCCCCCACACACACACACACACACCAGTCACCTGACACCCCCCCCCCCACACACACACACACACACACACACACACACACGTCACCTGACACCCCCCACACACCAGTCACCTGACACACCCCCACACACCAGTCACCTGACACCCCCCCACACACCAGTCACCTGACACACCCCCACACACCAGTCACCTGACACCCCCACACACACACACACCAGTCACCTGACACCCCCCCCCCACACACACCAGTCACCTGACACCCCCCCACACACACACACCAGTCACCTGACACCCCCCCCCCCCACACACACACACACACCAGTCACCTGACACCCCCCCTCCCACACACACACACACACACCAGTCACCTGACACCCCCCCCCCCCACACACACACACACACACCAGTCACCTGACACCCCCACACACACACACCAGTCACCTGACACCCTCCCCACACACACACACACACACACACACCAGTCACCTGACACCCCCCCCCACACACACACACACACACACACACACCAGTCACCTGACACCCCCACACACACACACACACCAGTCACCTGACACCCCCACACACACACCAGTCACCTGACAGTCATAGCTGTTGCTACACCAGCAAGATATTTAACACGTCCTTGCAACACTGGGTAATGTATTTATATTAACATTTGTATTTTTTTATATATTTTGTTAATTCCTATATTAACATTTTATTATATACTTTAACATTAATTTTTTTTAATGTTTTATTTATTCGTAATTATTATTATGATTATTATTGATATTGCATATTTTTCCTCCTTTCTAGTTTTCTTATATTGGAATTTGCCTTAAAAATTCTTACTCTTTGCAATTTGCATTGATTAACTCAACCTTCTCGTTAATCTTACTATACTTTGCTCTCATTTACTCTGTTTCCACGTCTGGTAATTCATGTTTCGTTTATTAAACTCAGTTGTTCTAGTCTATGTAACTACAGTAAGTGCTCACTTAACGTCGTCGATAGGTTCCTGGGAACTGCGACTTTAAACGATACGACGTGTAAGGAGACCAGTTTTACCACGGGCTAATTGATAGGTTCCTGGAAACTGCGACTTTAAGCGAAACGACGTATAACGAAACCATCTTTATCATAGGCTAATTGATATAAACAAAATTCCTTGCTCTGTCTCTGTGGTGACAAACATCATGGGTGCAACAAGGTTAAATCAAGGAATAAATGATAGCGAAGCGAAAATTGCGAGGAGCGCCTCCTACCAGCAGGCAGTTCAACTACTAACTTGCCAGCGCCACACAGTGGTCCCGGACGGAAATCGATTTTTTTCCTCTATGAACGTTATAGCGAAACGACCTCTAACAGCTGTGTGCTTCCATAGTAATACTATTGCTAGTCATCCTACTACCGAACTATTCTACTATTGCTACTATCAGTACAGCTAGTATTACTACTAGTAGTACTATCTACTACCACCATTAATAGCAGTACTTCTATTGCTGACGTCAGTAATTCGATAAACTTTCGATAAATTGAAAATAAAAATCGTATCAAGGTGTTATGTATATACGACACTGTGCGACTCGTTAAATAGTGGTAGTTCTGGAGGCTCGATACTCCGCCCTCGAATCACGGAAGAGAGACGCTACACGATTGTGGTTTGTAATGTACCTGTGGTTTCTAGAGTTTTTCTACCTCGCAGCCCGGCCTGAAGCCAGGCTTGATTGCTCAACCAGGCTGTTGCTGCTAGTAACCCGCAAGCCCCCACAACCTAACTAATCTGGCACTGAGGTAAATTTGACTAGTAGTAGTGTAGTAGCAGTAGTAATAGTACTACCACTAGTAGCAGTAGTAAAAACTACAAAAAAGTATATTAATATGTACTAATAAATAAAAATTGATATTAGCAATAAAAAATAAAAATCGATAAATACTATAATCATATATATTAATAAAAAATAGTATTAGTGAAGGGTTAGGCTTTTTTTGTGTTGTACTGATGACTCTTCTGTAAGAAGATTGAAACCTAAATAGACTGATTCTGCCACTTGTTTTCCATTACGGAATTGAATTTTCCCTCGAGTTGCGTTTTAAAGGTGAAGGTAGAAGACGCTGAGGAATAGTGGAAGATGCTGAGGAAGAGTATTGTAAGATGCTGAGGAAGAGTATTGTAAGATGCTGAGGAAGAGTATTGTAGGATGCTGAGGAAGAGTACTGTAAGATGCTGAGGAAGAGTATTGTAAGATGCTGAGAGGGAAGGCGTGAGGGAGAGCTTGGAAGTCTTAAGATGGAAAAGTAATGGTGCTGTGGCTCTTGATCAGAGGAATTGGAACTTTTATGTTCTTCCTCAGAGTGAATCTAAATTTTCCCCAACCCTCTCCATTTAAAAAATTTAGACACATGTGCAACATTTGGATATCTTTATTGTAGACGTTTCGCCATCCAGTGGCTTTATCAATACAGATTCTAGGACATGATTAGAAGACAGAACTATATACAACTATATTCAACTTGTCGGTATTGTACATCATTCATATACAACTTGTCAGACACTGGATCATGGAATCTTGGTTCGGAAGACATCCACATTACCTCTTCACAGCTGCTGCTGCTGCTACTACTACTACTACTACTACTGCGACGATTACTACTACTGCTACTACTACTACCACCACCACCACTAACCCGTGCCTAGGGTGTGACCTACTTCCACTGAGGATTCCCGCCCACCAGTCACTATGCCCTCCATCTTCAGCCAGTATAAAAGCAGCAGTCTTCTTGCCTGTGGTGCAGAATCTTCACGACCACGGTGCTCTTTACACCAACTTAAAGACTGAGGGACTGATTACCTCATTTTTTGTATATAGTTCTATCTTCTAATCATGTCCTAGAATTGATAAAGCCACTGGATGGCGAAACGTCTACAATAAAAATATCCAGATGTTGCACATGTGTCACTGTCGTGGTGTCACTGTCGTGGCCCCACAGATGGTGGTGTCACTGTCGTGGCTCCACCGAGGTGGTGGTGTCACTGTCGTGGCTCCACCGAGGTGGTGGTGTCACTGTCGTGGCTCCACCGAGGTGGTGGTGTCACTGTCGTGGCTCCACCGAGGTGGTGGTGTCACTGTCGTGGCTCCACCGAGGTGGTGGTGTCACTGTCGTGGCTCCACCGAGGTGGTGGTGTCACTGTCGTGGCTCCACCGAGGTGGTGGTGTCACTGTCGTGGCTCCACCGAGGTGGTGGTGTCACTGTCGTGGCTCCACCGAGGTGGTGGTGTCCCTGTCGTGGCTCCACCGGGGTGGTGGGGTCCCTGTCGTGGCTCCACCGAGGTGGTGGTGTCACTGTCGTGGCTCCACCGAGGTGGTGGTGTCACTGTCGTGGCTCCACCGAGGTGGTGGTGTCACTGTCGTGGCTCCACCGAGGTGGTGGTGTCACTGTCGTGGCTCCACCGAGGTGGTGGTGTCACTGTCGTGGCTCCATCGAGGTGGTGGTTACCCTAATTGAATAAAAATCGGATCATCTTGGCAGAGGTGAGATGATGCTGCAGGAGTGTTGATGACTGTACTACTGACGGAGGCTGCCTGGGGATCTGGAAGTAACACTGCAAGGTATATGTTGCCTGGCATTCTTGTCGGTCAGCCCACAATTGTATGGTTCTAGTTTAATCACCATTAGTGCTAAGCGTTGCTCACGCAGTTCTGAGGCACTAATCTGATGTACTGGGCAGGGTAAGAGGATTATTGCAGGGAATTGCACTCCATGTCGCCTGTGTTTGTGGTTCAGACGAGGTTTAGTTTCTAGTGTATACCTGGAGAGAGCTTCGGGGGTCAGCGCCCCCGCGGCCCGGTCTGTATCCAGGTCTCTGTGTTGCTCCCTAACTTCTAACGATCTTGTGAAAGACATAATCTGTCTATTGGATCTTAAGCGACAGCGACGCCCTTTACAGACCCCAGTATGACCACGGACCTTCCCGATTAGCCTGCTTGTTAGACACGAGAACGCGTATGTAAGTAATCCTACAACATCGGTAATCCTACAACATTATAATAATCCGCTGCTCAGCCTACCACTGACTCCCTCATCACCTAGACTATGAAACTGACTTAACTGAATCATGGGTCGTCAAAGCGCTAGAAAGCAGAATGATTCAATCATCTGACAGTCGACCACAACAAACGATGACGCAGATATAACATGATCTCAAGCTAAAAAAAAAAATCACTAACTGAACAGTGAACACGATTGCTTTCTGTGCCACCGATGATCCCTTATGGACGCCTGAACCATCACATACCAGCACAAGAATCTTTACCTCGCCTTGGCAAAGACATCTGCTTCTATCCTTTGCAAAGCGGGACACGCATCATCAGAATCAATGATGCGAACCAAGCTGATAACCTGATGTGTCTCCACACCGTTGGCAGGATCCCAGTAACAGTCCACCGACACTCTTCCCTTGTCCCAGTCCAAGAAAAGTTATGCCCCCACACGGGTGTCCAGGAAGACCTCACAGACTGTATTCTCCACAAAGAACACCTCCCGGTGACTCTATAGTCCACACTTATGTTCAACTTGCTTAGGGACAAAAAAAAGGCTCGAAACATCGCTAAACTGATGCTTGATGGCCCTCTAGGAGGGCACTTATTGAGACCTCCCACTCTACATATGTTCGTCACTGATGTTCTGTACATCTAGAGCTCTGGACACTTACCCTCTCGTGTACTAATATCAATCTGCTCTTTCTCCCTAGTTCTAAATTTATAGGGACAGTAATTAATGATCTGCATGACAGAAAAGAACAAAAAGGAACAATACACACACAACCCGCACATAGGAGAGGGAAATTTTGGTCCAAGTCGGACCGAAACGCCGGAATAAGTTTTTTCCTGTGATGGGTTTGTGTGTACAAAACAGAAATCCCCTCAAGGGAGGTTCCTTGACGCTGGTGAGGGGCTCTTGATCTAGAAGAATTAGATCTGTGCTCCAGTTCCCTGAATTGATCCTAAATGCCTTCCATTCTTCCCCATCCCTGACAGATGCTGTATAATCGCTACAGGTTAAGCGCTCCCCCATGATAATACCATGACATCATTCCCCTTATTTCTTTTCATACTCCCACCAGTCTTCCTCGACGATCTCTGCGGCAATTCAAGCTACTAAATAGCTTCAGTAATCTACAGTTGCCATTCCCAAAACCTCGAGTTAAACATTTTCGGAAAGGTAGCCTCTGGTGGTCTACCAACTGTGCCTCTCCCACTAGTTTGAGGTACACTACACGGAGCCACTCCGTTACAACTGCACCTTAAGACGGTTTCCTAATTTACAAACAAGTGAGAACACGAGCATCTTGCACCAGACGGACAGCTCAACAAACTTGTAGGTAATTCTACCTACATAAATACAACTAATGCGATATTTTATTGTGGCAACATTTCGCTCTTCAGGCAAGGCACCTCACTCCTGGAGAGCGAAGAGTTGCCACAATAAAAAATTGTCACATTAGTTACTCTTGTGTTCTTTTACCTAACAGCTAGACAAACTAGCAGTTATGTTTGTCCACAAAAAACGCCATAACTCTGAAATGAAGCTGATCCCGTTGAAGCCGCCAAATCAATTGGGTATTATTTTTGTTCTGGGTTTCCCCAAGGCTTCCTGCTACCCCTCTTTCTCCTTCATCCTCCAATAATTGTTTAAAGTGCTCTGAAATTGCCACCACTACTATTACTCCAATGCAAGCTCAAATAAGACGCTACCTTTCACTCAACTTTCCATCTCACTCTGATAAACAATACGTTCCCTTCACGTTTCGCGCACTTACGTTAACACTGTGCCCACTTACCGCAGCTGAGCTTAATAAGCTAAATGTATATTCCTCGTTACGTTTATGTCTAAGGGATTTTTGATCTCCACAGGTGAAGAGCTTGTATAAAGAACAAGCATCCCGTCTTCGCAGGATCACAACAATACTCACATGTTCTCCATCTCCACGATCCTCATACGTGTAGAATGATAGATGTTAGCAAAATGTACTTTTAACTGTCTACACCATTTATTGCAGCCTTTTAGCCTTTGGAGTTCCAACACTAGTAATAATAATTTTTATTTCTACATGTACAAGGTATACAGGTCTAGCTGACATCAATGACATACTACTACAGTGGACCCTCAACCAACTGTATTAATCCGTTCCAGAGGGCTTGCCGTTGGTCGAAATTGCCGTTGTTAGAGTTAATTTTCCCCATAAGAAATAATGGAAACAGAATTAATCCGTTCCTGACACCCCAAAGTCTGAAAAAAAAAATTTTACGTGAAATGTACATTTCCTTATATGGAAAGGAATGGGACATGCAAAATAAACAATAATTAAATGCCACTTACCTTTATTGTGGAGTTGTTGTTGAGTAATGTGCCAGCAGCAGGGAGATTCAGAATTGTCTGTTGCTTGGAAGGAGAATCCCCTTCCAGAAGGACTTCATTTCTATCGTAATTCTCACCCTTTTTAACACAGGCTTGGCACTAGAAGCTTTCTTGGGACCCATGGTGGCTTATTTAGCAATTACAAGCACTAGAAATAGTGGAATTATCCAAAATATATGGGAGGCACATGTGGAAGCCGACTGCAACAGCTTGTAAACAATGGCACACAGACTCTTGGAGTGGCTGGACCCGCTCAGGCCGCGCTCTGGGCACAGCGACATGTTCCGGACAAACGTCGTTGATTAAGTTTTTCGCCATTGGTCAAGGCATTTTCTTCTACGGCAAAAAGTGCCATTAGATGAAATTGCCATTACTTAATGCCGCCATTAGTTGAGGGTCGACTGTATATAGAAAGCTGCTTGTTATGCAGAGTATTTCTGGCAAATTAGGTAAATTTTGTCCCAGGATGCGACTCGCACCAGTCGACTAACACCAGGTACCCATTTTACTGCTAGGTGAACATGGACAGCAGATGTCTTAAGGAAACGTGTCCTAATGATTCCAGCCGTACCGGGGATCGATCCCCGGACCTTAGTGTGAGAGCTGAGTATGCTAACAATCGAGCTACAGAACACCATTATCTATTAACTTACCTCGCCCTCTTTTATGTTTTTTCCATATCATGTTCTTCCTCTCCTACTTGGGAAATTCCAGCAATTCACGTTACCTATTACTAACTTTCTTTTACACACCGAAGGTCGATGCATTTTATTTAAACTCTTGGCCACTCTGAACATTAAAATGGCATCCTCATATTATGGCAGTACACAAGGATACTTGTAAATCCTCAAATGAATTAAGGTATGCAGCAATCACTCCAAATATAATCCAGGAACATTTAATAGTCTGCCATCATTTTCACGGCAGAATGGTACGCAATGCTCTTTGCAATCATTCACCTTACAACCATGCTCACGTCCTCGTTAAAGGTTGTTTCAGACTCTCAAGTGCATAAAAAGCTATCCAGAAAAGTAACTCTTTATATCCCCATTGGTCCTCTGTAGTGGTTACTCCGACTTATTAAGCGAGCATAAAGTCGATTTTTGCTGGTTGCCTGGACACGTGTTCATTACAAGAAGCACACTCAGCTGCCCGGTCTGCATTCTACCAATATTCCCACAGGAAAGTTCCTCTTTCAGACTATTTTGCAATACTGTCCTGGAGACTGTCACCACTGGCAACAGCATTGATTTGAGTGGGGGGACAACAAATTAGTTTCCATCGAACGCATTTACTGTAGATTCCTGGCCACCATCTTTCCCTAGCCGTCAGGCGAGAGGAACCCATCTTCACAGACTCACGAATTGGACACGCACGACACGCACACTGATACCATTATGATAAAAGCCTGGTACCTCTCTCCGAGGACTGCCAGGTGGCTCTAAACAGTGTATTAATAAACTCGTAGCTATTAGAAAGCAGAGTTCACTTCTGACATCTTTATAAAACATTCTGATGCTCTTTGACGTCCTCACAAAAAGTTCGCCTTTAAAGTAGATTCACTCTATGATTGTTCTTTTAGCGGCAGCTAACCTGCTACACCAGTCTTGACTTCAAATTTGCACCGGCTCTGTCCCCCCTCCCCCACTGCCTCCCCCAAACACCACCCTACACCACTGTACCTCCACCACTGCACCATCACTACCTCACCACCACTGCACCACCACTACTACCTTATCACCACTGCTGCCTCACCACCACTACTACCTCACTACAAGTGCACCACCACTACTACCTCACTACAAGTGCACCACCACTACTACCTCACCACCACTGCACCACCACTACCACCTCACCACCACAACCCTACCCCAACAACCCCACCCCCTACCTTCACACACCCCCTCCTCATGCTTGTAATAGTGTTGTATGATCCGTACGGGCTTGGTGCATGTTTTTAATCTAAAAGAAAAGAAAATCGAAAGAGCAAAGAGGACACAGAGGTTGCTAACAGTGTTGTTCAAATATGTTCTCATCAATCTCTATGATTCTCCATAATTTGTAATTATGTTCAAGTATGTCTTAGGTTTGTGTTCAATGTTTTCCCTACATTGTGCAGAATCACCTCAGAGCCTGAAACGTCTGCTGTCTATTGTATTTGTTTAGCTCTACGTCGAGGATGCCACACGTTAGCATCGCTGAGCTGTCAACAGTGCAATACTTATAGGTATGAATATTAAAATGGTATAAAATACCGAAAATGGTATACAGTACCGACATGTTGGTAAGTAAAACACTCGTGTAACAGTCTTCAATGGTTATGGGATTATTACATCGTCTTTACATCTCTACTGCTTCTGCTAACTCTTCTGTACTCGACTGAAGACCCATACTGTGTAGGCGAAACGTTTCGGAATAGATACCTAACTGTTGCACATGTGTCTTATCAATTATAGATATACCCCGGTAGCATCAGTTATAGCAGGAGTCCCTTGCTAGTCCCCCCCCACCCACGCGCACATAGACAGCCACTCGGAAGCCTCGATCTCGGAACATGACTAGGTTTAGAGATGGGAATAGGCTGGGCTCTTCTACGTTACCTGATGATAACGCCTCCATAACAGATTCTATAAGTGGTTTCTACCGTCACTCCTTCAGAACCCCGACAACAGAGAAAAGCAAGGATGATATTAAGGAAGAGAAGATAGGAAGAGAGAGGGAGGGGGAGAAAGATATAAAGAGGGAAGAGGAGAGGGGAAAGTGAAGATGAAAGATCCTAACAGAGGAAAGGAAGGAAGATGCAAGGGAGAGGAGGAGATGGAAAATGAGATAGAGAGAAGAGGGAGAGGAAAGGAGAGGAGGGGGAAAGGGGATGGGGGGGACATGGACGTCCCACAGAACCCATCAAAACGACCAAGTTTTAAGCTCTTTAGAGAGGAGAGGGACTGGAAGTTTGGGAACGACAGATGACTAGACGAGAGCATTTCCACCACCACTATCACCACCATTACCATTACTACCACCACTACCACCATCACCGCTATTACCACAGCCACCATCACCATTACTGGCATCTCCACTATTGCACTACTACCAACAGCACCACTACCACCAATACTAGTACAGTCACCTTTACCACTATCACCATTAACAGTCACCACTATTACTACCACCATTACCATTATCACCGCAACTATTACTATCAACCCCATTACCGCCACGAGCACCACCACGATCATCACTGCCACCATCACCACGAACTCTCACTACCACCATCACAGCCACAGCCACCACCACAACCACCACACGCCTGCTGGTTATCGGTCTCTATTGATGTTTATTGGTGGTGGGAAGTTGGCGGCAGTGAGGGATCCAGAGCTAAGAGTGCTATCTGGCAGCGTCTGCCAGCGTCTTCCCAACTGCGCTCTCTCTCTCTCTCTCTCTCTCTCTCTCTCTCTCTCTCTCTCTCTCTCTCTCTCTCTCTCTCTCTCTCTCTCAGGGTTATCTTAGATTATTCACATATCTTACTATGCAAGATAACTGTAAATCATGCAAATTACAAAACATATATGTTATATATTTTAATGCGAGTATTTGTCTAAAAAAAAAACACACAAAAATCGGCAACAAATATGAAGGATGTAGATTTCGTGAGAGCATTAAGATAAGATTTTGTTGGGATTTTTAACCCTGGAGGGTTAGTCACCCAGGATAACCCTAGAAAGTCAGTGCGTCGAGGACTCTGTCTTATTTCCATTGTGGTCTTTCACTCTTGTGCCGCAGGATGCCACCCACACTAGCCGACTAACACCCAGGTACCTACTTACTTGCTAGGTGAACAGCGACAACAGGTGTTTCCACCCGGCCGGGGATTGAACCAGGGAGACACTGTGTGAGGTAAGAGAGTTACCTACCAGTCAACTTCGAACCAGAATTAAACACGTGTGCAACATCTGGGTATCTAGACGTTTCGCCATCCAGTGGCTTTATCAATACAAGGATATAATGTGAAGAATTATGTACAGAAGATGAGGTAATCAGTCCCTGAGCCGTGGAGGTGAACAGCACTGTAGTCTTGAAGGGACTTGAGGCACACTCCTGGAACTTGCCGCTTATATACCTGTGGCTGTATAGCCCTTGTGGCTTAGCGCTTCTTTTTTATTATAATAATAATTATATACCTGTGACAGGTGTAGGACGCGCAGTAGACGAAGGCATTGTCACTGGAAGGTGGGAATCACCAGTGGAAGTAGGTTATACCCGAGGAATGGACCAGAAGAAAGAAGGTTGAGTAGAAGTCTTCAGTACCAAGATTCCATGATGTTGCAGTGTCTGAGAAGTTGTGCACAACTTGTCAGACATTCCAACATCATGGAATCTTGGTATTCAAATTAATTTTTAGTATGAAATGAACTTTGATTACAAAACAGTAGTTTAAGAGTCCAACTCAACAAAATTAGGTATAAAACAACAGGGAAATATTTTGACTCTGATGCAAGTGTCAGACGTCGCCTGGACAGGTTGTCAAAATCTAATTCTTTCGTTCGCAAGCAAATTATACACGAAAAGAATAGATTTAAATCACAATGTTTCTCTCTCTCTCTCTCTCTCTCTCTCTCTCTCTCTCTCTCTCTCTCTCTCTCTCTCTCTCTCTCTCTCTCTCTCTCTCTCTCTCTCTCTCTCTCTGAGACTAAGATATTACCCACAAACATTTAGATAAGTAAGAAATTCAACTTTTTTAAACAAGGAGAATTATCTAAAGTAACGATGTATGACCCTAGTGGGTTTAGCGCCTAGTTATGATTGCAGTGATAATAATTAAAGTGACAGGTTATTCAGTAAGTCACGACAGTGACATGAACCTCCAGAGCACGAGGTTCAACACGGGTTCATTTTTTTTTTCACTTGTACTAAGCTTACAATGGGTCACCTGGAAGAGATAAGTGATTAAAGATTTAACTGAAAAAAAAAGCAATGAAGTGTTTTATGATCTGGGTGGACGAGCGAGTCGCAAATATTGGATTCAAGCAGACAGTGTGTTGGGAGGACTGTGGCATCTGGTACCTGGATGCTGCCTCACGAGGACTGGTATCTGGTACCTGGATGCTGCCTCACGAGGACTGGTATCTGGTACCTGGATGCTGCCTCAGGAGAACTGTGGCAACTGGTACCTGGATGCTGCCTCAGGAGAACTGTGGTATCTGGTACCTGGATGCTGCCACACGACAACTGTGGTATCTGGTACCTGGATGCTGCCTCAGGAGAACTGTGGTATCTGGTACCTGGATGCTGCCTCACGAGGACTTGGGTATCTGGTACCTGGATGCTGCCTCAGGAGAACTGTGGTATCTGGTATCTCAGTAGTAGTAACCAGTAACCAGTTTACCAGTAGATGATTGGTAACGAGGAAGGTTGTCCTGCGCGGTGATGACGCCGACACTCACACTGTCGTCGTGAAGAAATGCGCTTTCTCGGTGAACTCACATAATTGGCTTTATCGTTGGCGCTCAGCTACAATCTCTTGACCAATTATGTGAACCAAAACAGTATTAGGACCCGGTACAAGGGTGCAAACAACCACAGGTAGATGAGGTGGGTGGCTGGTGGTTGGTGGTGGGTGTGACTCTCGCTGGCGCTCTGGCGCGCACTCCACTCACTACCCACGAAGGTGGCTTGATAAGCCACTCTATGCCACAGGAATGGTGAAAACCACGCTTAGCATCCAACTGGGAGCACAAAGCGATACATGAGACGATACTTCAGAGGCTCTGAACTTGCGTGGCTTACTTCTCTCTCTCAGCTGGGTTAGAAGCTGGGTTGGCTGACTGGCTTAACCCACGAGAATGGCTGACTGGAAGACGTGTAACGATGCACACAGCACGGAGGAGCAGGTGGATGACAGGAGACAGGCTGGATGATAGGCTGACTGGCGTTCACTTCCACAGTCTGGCTTACTGACTGGCTTAATTGCAAAATCCGGGTCAACCCCTCGGAGATTGAAGCAATTAGCACACGAACTAAGCCAGGAAGCTTGAAAAAACGGCTGCAACAGGCTTGCAGGCTGGAGGTTGTGAGGGGAGCGAGTAGCTGGTGGGTGAGACGGTTCACCTTTGACCCTGCCGGCTACTCACAAACAGTCTTCTAACGTCTTGAATTACCCGTAAAAACTTAAATCCACGCTCCACACCGGTGCCACCATTTATCATGTGGGAGTTCGATACGTGGATAGGGTAAAGTAATACTCATGTAGGCTGGTAGTACGTATAATTACAGATAATGTGGGGAGCGCCCAAACAGCCTGCCTATCTCCTTGCTCACTCTCGTATGACTGACCGGCCGCCCACAGTACCCATATGTGAGGGGGTCTTTGAATACTGCTGTGGTCAGCACAATATGAATACAGACAGTGACTCAGGCAGAGACGGTTGGTAGTGAGTCATCTACTGGTACACTGGTTACTTGTAACTGGTTACTACTACTGAGAGTACCTGGATGCTGCCTCACGAGAACTGTGGTATCTGGTACCTGGATGCTACCTCATGAGAACTGCGGTATCTTGTACCTGGATGCTACCTCACGAGAACTGTGGTATCTGCTATCTGGATGCTGCCTCAGGAGAACTGTGGTATCTGGTACCTGGATGCTACCTCACGAGAACTGTGGTATCTGGTACCTGGATGCTACCTCACGAGAACTGTGGTATCTGGTACCTGGATGCTGCCTCACGAGAACTGTGGTATCTGGTACCTGGATGCTGCCTCACGAGAAATGTGGTATCTGCTATCTGGATGCTGCCTCAGGAGAACTGTGGTATCTGGTACCTGGATGCTGCCTCACGAGAACTGTGGTATCTGGTACCTGGATGCTACCTCACGAGGACTGTGGTATCTGGTACCTGGATGCTGCCTTACGAGAACTGTGGTATCTGGTACCTGGATGCTGCCTCACGAGAACTGTGGTATCTGCTATCTGGATGCTGCCTCACGAGAACTGTGGTATCTGCTATCTGGATGCTGCCTCACGAGAACTGTGGTATCTATCTGGATGCTGCATCACGAGGACGTTGGTATCTGGTACCTGGATGCTGCCTCACGAGGACTGTGGTATCTGGTACCTGGATGCTGCCTCAAGAGGACTGTGGTATCTGGTACCTGGATGCTGCCTCACGAGGACTGTGGTATCTGGTACCTGGATGCTGCCTCAGGAGGACTGTGGTATCTGGTACCTGGATGCTGCCTCACGAGAACTGTGGTATCTGCTATCTGGGTGCTGCCTCACGAGGACTGTGGTATCTGGTACCTGGATGCTACCTCACAAGGACTGTGGTATCTGGTACCTGGATACTGCCTCACGAGGGCTGTGGTATCTGGTACCTGGATGCTACCTCACGAGAACTGTGGTATCTGCTATCTGGGTGCTGCCTCACGAGGACTGTGGTATCTGGTACCTGGATGCTGCCTCACGAGGACTGTGGTATCTGGTACCTGGATGCTACCTCACAAGGACTGTGGTATCTGGTACCTGGATACTGCCTCACAAGGACTGTGGTATCTGGTACCTGGATACTGCCTCACGAGGGCTGTGGTACCTGGATGCTACCTCACGAGAACTGTGGTATCTGGTACCTGGATACTGCCTCACGAGGACTGTTGTATCTGGTACCTGGATGCTGCCTCACGAGGACGTTGGTATCTGGAACCTGGATGCTGTCTCACGACTGTGGTATCTGGTACCTGGATGCTGCCTCACGAGAACTGTGGTATCTGGTACCTGGATGCTGCCCCACGAGGGCTGTGGTATCTGGTACCTGGATGCTACCTCACGAGAACTGTGGTATCTGGTACCTGGATGCTGCCTCACGAGGACTGTGGTATCTGGTACCTGGATGCTGCCTCACGAGGACTGTGGTATCTGGTACCTGGATGCTGCCTCACGAGGACTGTGTTATCTGGTACCTGGATGCTGCCTCACGAGAACTGTGGTATCTGGTACCTAGATGCTGCCTCACGAGGACTGTGGTATCTGGTACCTGGATGCTGCCTCACGAGAACTGTGGTATCTGGTACCTGGATGCTACCTCACCAGAACTGTGGTATCTGGTATCTGGATGCTGCCTCACGAGAAATACGGCATCTGGTACTTGGATGCTGCCTCACGAGGATTGTTGTATCTGGTACCTGGATGCTACCTCACCAGAACTGTGGTATCTGGTACCTGGATTCTGCCTCACGAGAACTGTGGTATCTGGTACCTGGATGCTGCCTCACGAGAACTACGGCATCTGGTACCTGGATGCTGCCTCACGAGGACTGTGGTATCTGGTACCTGGATGCTGCCTCACGAGGACTGGTATCTGGTACCTGGATGCTACCTCACCAGAACTGTGGTATCTGGTACCTGGATGCTGCCTCACGAGATCTACGGCATCTGGTACCTGGATGCTGCCTCACGAGGACTGTGGTATCTGGTACCTGGATGCTGCCTCACGAGGACTGTGGTATCTGGTACCTGGATGCTGCCTCACGAGAACTGTGGTATCTGGTACCTGGATGCTGCCTCACGAGGACTGGTATCTGGTACCTGGATGCTGCCTCACGAGGACTGGTATCTGGTACCTGGATGCTGCCTCACGAGGACTGGTATCTGGTACCTGGATGCTGCCTCACGAGGACTGTGGTATCTGGTACCTGGATGCTGCCTCACGAGGACTGTGGTATCTGGTACCTGGATGCTGCCTCACGAGGACTGGTATCTGGTACCTGGATGCTGCCTCACGAGGACTGTGGTATCTGGTACCTGGATGCTGCCTCACGAGGACTGGTATCTGGTACCTGGATGCTGCCTCACGAGGACTGTGGTATCTGGTACCTGGATGCTGCCTCACGAGGACTGGTATCTGGTACCTGGATGCTGCCTCACGAGGACTGTGGTATCTGGTACCTGGATGCTGCCCTCACGAGGACTGGTATCTGGTACCTGGATGCTGCCTCACGAGGACTGGTATCTGGTACCTGGATGCTGCCTCACGAGGACTGTGGTATCTGGTACCTGGATGCTGCCTCACGAGGACTGGTATCTGGTACCTGGATGCTGCCTCACGAGGACTGTGGTATCTGGTACCTGGATGCTGCCTCACGAGGACTGGTATCTGGTACCTGGATGCTGCCTCACGAGGACTGGTATCTGGTACCTGGATGCTGCCTCACGAGGACTGTGGTATCTGGTACCTGGATGCTGCCTCACGAGGACTGTGGTATCTGGTACCTGGATGCTGCCTCACGAGGACTGTGGTATCTGGTACCTGGATGCTGCCTCACGAGGACTGTGGTATCTGGTACCTGGATGCTGCCTCACGAGGACTGTGGTATCTGGTACCTGGATGCTGCCTCACGAGGACTGTGGTATCTGGTACCTGGATGCTGCCTCACGAGGACTGTGGTATCTGGTACCTGGATGCTGCCTCACGAGGACTGGTATCTGGTACCTGGATGCTGCCTCACGACTCACGAAGGACAAGTACTTAACTATCCACCATCCAGGACACAGCAGCAATAATAGTAGTAGTTATAATAGTAGAAATTAAACTTCTGCTTTTCATGGTTATTATGATAACCTTTTTTTGTAATGTAGATCAAATACAGCAAATGAGAGAATATTCTGCTATACTATCTAGACAGCATTAGCTATAGTTATATTTGTGACTAGTCATGAGCAGATAATCGCCATGTAAGCATCAGTGATCCAAACTTTATTCACATCTTCCAGTAAATATCAAAGCGATTTCCAGTGGATCGCAGGATGATCAGTAGCCTACCAAGACACAGAGAATCTTCCATGTCAGCCTTTGTCACTGTTCCTTCCTTCCCTGAGTGTTGCTGTTCCTTCCTTCCCTGAGTGTTGCTGTTCCTTCATACCCTGAGTGTTGCTGTTCCTTCATACCCTGAGTGTTGCTGTTCCTTCCTACCCTGAGTGTTGCTGTCCTTCATACCCTGAGTGTTGCTGTTCCTTCCTACCCTGAGTGTTGCTGTTCCTTCCTTCCCTGAGTGTTGCTGTTCCTTCCCTGAGTGTTGCTGTTCCTTCCTTCCCTGAGTGTTGCTGTTCCTTCCTTCCCTGAGTGTTGCTGTTCCTTCCTACCCTGAGTGTTGCTGTTCCTTCCTACCCTGAGTGTTGCTGTTCCTTCCTACCCTGAGTGTTGCTGTTCCTTCCTTCCCTGAGTGTTGCTGTTCCTTCCTACCCTGAGTGTTGCTGTTCCTTCCTACCCTGAGTGTTGCTGTTCCTTCCTACCCTGAGTGTTGCTGTTCCTTCCTACCCTGAGTGTTGCTGTTCCTTCCTACCCTGAGTGTTGCTGTTCCTTCCTTCCCTGAGTGTTGCTGTTCCTTCCTTCCCTGAGTGTTGCTGTTCCTTCCTTCCCTGAGTGTTGCTGTTCCTTCCTTCCCTGAGTGTTGCTGTTCCTTCCTTCCCTGAGTGTTGCTGTTTCTTCCTACCCTGAGTGTTGCTGTTCCTTCCTACCCTGAGTGTTGCTGTTCCTTCTATGAGTGTTGCTGTTCCTTCCTTCCCTGAGTGTTGCTGTTCCTTCCTTCCCTGAGTGTTGCTGTTCCTTCCTTCCCTGAGTGTTGCTGTTCCTTCCTACCCTGAGTGTTGCTGTTCCTTCCTTCCCTGAGTGTTGCTGTTCCTTCCTTCCCTGAGTGTTGCTGTTCCTTCCTTCCCTGAGTGTTGCTGTTCCTTCCTTCCCTGAGTGTTGCTGTTCCTTCCTTCCCTGAGTGTTGCTGTTCCTTCCTTCCCTGAGTGTTGCTGTTCCTTCCTTCCCTGAGTGTTGCTGTTCCTTCCTACCCTGAGTGTTGCTGTTCCTTCCTTCCTTCCCTGAGTGTTGCTGTTCCTTCATACCCTGAGTGTCACTGTCCCTCCCTCCCTGAGTGTCACTGTTCCCTCCCTCCCTGAGTGTCACTGTTCCCTCCATGAGTGACACTTGAGGATCCCCGGGTGTTGCTACACACATCTACTTTCTCTTAACATGTCTCCTGCTGTCGTGTAAATCTCGTAATTTCTCTGTCCTCGACAAACTCCCGGACGCTGCAGCATCACATCTCACCATCCGCCGCTACCACCATAGCAAGTAGCGTTTTGTGGCAGCACCTCTGTTATTGTTATCAATGTTTATGTTAATCTTTGTATTCACCAGTTATTTAGCAAGAAATTAAAGTTTAAATTTTTAGGGCATATTTATCATTATCAATAACAACACTGCGACTAGCCGGGGGATCGAACCTGGTTAGTCGGGTTCGATCCCCCGGCTAGTCGCAGTGTTGTTAATGATTAAATACCACTTGTTTGTAGTTACAATACTATGTCATATATATATATATATATATATATATATATATATATATATATATATATATATATATATATATATATATATATATATATATATTATTCTTCAAATCTAGGAAGTCCGAGGCTCTACGTTCGTCTGCTATTTGTAAATTGGGTGGTGGTTAGTTAAGAAAAACTGGGTGGTAGTTATCGTATAGGGGGAACTTTAGGAAAAAAAATAGTTATCTGACTAAAGGCTGACCACTCCTGAGTTAAATACTGTTGGGACTTTTGTGTATTGTGTTGCGTGTTATATTGTGTTGTGTTGTCTCTCTCTCTCTCTCTCTCTCTCTCTCTCTCTCTCTCTCTCTCTCTCTCTCTCTCTCTGTATCTCTCTCTCTCTCTATCTCTCTCTCTCTCTCTCTCTTTCTTTACACAGGGTTTGACAAGGTTAAGGATCCCTAGCTTTATTGACAGCTATATTACAGGTTAAGGATTCCTAACTTTATTGGCAAGCTAAGAGCTGTTACCTACATCAGCTCATTTGAAAGCATTTTTATTGTTATGAGACATACAAGTACGGGACAGGATGAAGTTGGAGCCATCTGTGGGCCAGCATTTTCATTTGATCAACTGACTTTATCTCGTTGATATCATTATGCTGTACGAATGTGTTCCATACTCGAGTCATCCTGGGTATGTATGATCTCAGATGGAGTGATGTTCTGGAGAAGGGTACAGCCAGAGTGAAGTTGCTGCTTTCTGCCCGTCTTGTGGCATAAAAGCTTGTTTCACGCTGTCCTCGAAGTGGATCCAAGTGTGGTATTTTGACAATATTGGCCTTGTACATAACAGTAAGGCCACCCACATCCCTCCTATGTTGAAGGCTCTGCTGAAATGACAGATCTATCCAGGGCTGAAATGACAGATCTATCCAGGATGGGTCCAGGCGAGAGATGAGACGTCTTGCTCTGTTCTCTACTCTGTCAAGCAGTCGCAGATGAGAGGGGGGGCAGGCAAACCAAGAAAGTGGAGCATACTCAAGGTGTGAGCGTACTTGTGCCTCGTACAGGATCTTGCAACCCCTACTGTCAAGCAGATGCGAGATACGGCGAAGTGCTGTAAGCTTCCTGGCTGCCTTGTTTGCAAGATTTACAACATGGTTCTTCATGGTTAGTTTGGAGTCAAATTTCACCCCAAGGATATCAACTTCTTCTCCAGGTGCCAACATCGTCCCATTCATCCTTACTACTGCACCAGCATTACCATCATGGTACCTAGAGACGATCATCATTTGCGTTCTCTCAGGTGCAAATGTTACTTGCCATCTATTTCCCCAAGCTGATATAGCTCTCAGCTGGTGATTGATGTAGCTTAGAGCAGCTGGCATTTCTTCTCTTGGATAAGTGAATGTCAGTGTACAGTCGTCTGCATATGCATGTGATTCTGGGATGAGATGAAGAAGGTCGTTGAAGTAGACATTCCATAACAGTGGACCCAGCACGCTTCCTTGTGGAACGCTTGCCCCAATAGGATGCCTTGCTGATTCCGTTCCATTGAGGACTACACTTAGAGATCTACCATGAAGGTAATCACTGAGGAGACATAGCGTAGAGCCTGCAATTCCCAGTGCTTGAAGTTTTGCTAAGAGGCCCTGGTGCCACACCCGGTCGAAAGCGCCAGCAATGTCCAGTGCTACCACACAGCTGACTTTGGATTCATCCAGTGACTGGTGCCACTTAGTGGAGAGGTTTAACAACAGATCAGCAGCAGAGTAACCTTTCCTGAAGCCATATTGACGATCACAAAGTAGTGAGTGGTAGTCAAAAAAATTCTCTCTCTCTCTCTCTCTCTCTCTCTCTCTCTCTCTCTCTCTCTCTCTCTCTCTCTCTCTCTCTCTCTCTCTCTCTCTCTCTCCTATATCTATTCCTATTCTCACATTTATCTCATTCCTTTATCTTCTAACTCCCTCTTTCGCTTTTCGTGATACTCAAACGGGTGGAAATTTCTGACAAATGCGCAGTAAATCGTTGGTCAGTTGTTTGTTATGAGCTTCAGTGGTCATTAAGGCTGGCTGTAGAGGTGTTGATAAGGCTCCCTCGTAGCTCCCTCGTAGCTCCCTCGCTTTCCTAATACTACACCTGCACTCAAATTGGCGTAAAGTGACGCAAATTGAAGTGAAACGCCCGCCTGGAAATTGGTACCAAACTGATGAGGTGTGTGTGTGTGTGTGTGTGTGTGTGTGTGTGTGTGTGTGTGTGTGTGTGTGTGTGTGTGTGTGTGTGTGTGTGTGTGTGTGTGTGTGTGTGGGTAGTTGCAGGGATCGAGTCATTGCTCCTGGCCCCGCCTCTTCGATGGTCGCTACTAGGTCACACATTCCCTGCTCAGTGAGCGTTATCATACCTCTTCTTAAAGCTATGTATGGATCCTGCCTCCACTGTATGTGTGTGTGTTTGTGTGTGTGTGTACTCTCCTATTTGTTGTTGCAGGGGTCGAATTGGAACTCCTGGCCCTTCCTCTTCGCTGTGGGAGAGTGAGTGAGTTTAAAGAGGTGTTTTCGGTGGAACAGGAGCCAATATCAGAGTGTCAGAGAAAAAGGTACAGCAACACGTACTGGACACAACAGGGAGGTGAAAAAATTGAGCTGTTTACATCAAACCCTACAGACTTAAACAACTATAGGCCAATATCAAACTTACCATTGCTATCCAAAATCTTTGAGAAACTCGTGCACAGGAGACTATATTCATTTATAACAGCACAAAACATACTCAACCCCTGCCAATTTGGATTCAGGATAAATAAAAGCACTAACGATGCAACCATAAAAATGCTAGATCTGCTTTACACAGCATTGGAAAATAAGGAATATCCACTAGGAATTTTTATTGACCTAAGAAAAGCTTTTGACACAGTAGACCACGACATCCTACTCCACAAACTTGACCATTACGGTATAAGAGGCCATGCGCTTGCTTATTTCAAATCTTACCTTACTAATAGGTATCAGTATGTCACCATTAAAGACACAGCATCAACAACACGGCCACTTGATACTGGAGTTCCGCAGGGAAGTGTCCTTGGTCCCCTGCTCTTCCTCATATACATCAATGATCTTCCAAACGTATCCCAACACCTGAAACCCATTCTCTTTGCTGACGACACGACTTATGTCATCTCTCACCCTAATCTTGCCACCCTCAACACCATTGTTAACGAGGAGCTGATCAAAATATCGACTTGGATGACAGCCAATAAACTTACGCTTAACACTGACAAAACCTACTATATTATGTTTGGTAGCAGAGCAGGAGATGCACAAATTAACATTAAGATCGACAACACTCTAATTACCAGACATAATGAGGGCAAATTCCTAGGCCTATACCTTGACAACTACCTGAATTTCATCACCCATATCCAACACATAACCAAAAAAGGATCCAAAACGGTTGGGATCCTCTCCAAGATACGATACTACGTGCCGCAAAATGCCCTTCTCACACTATACCATTCACTTATTTATCCATACCTCACCTATGCTATTTGTGCTTGGGGATCAACTGCAGCAACACACCTAAAGCCAATAATAACCCAACAAAAAGCTGCAGTAAGAATAATCACTAAATCCCATCCCTGGCAACACACCCCCCCACTCTTCATAAATCTAAACTTACTCCCTGTTCAGTACATCCACACTTACTACTGTGCAATCTACATCTACAGGACCTTAAACTCCAATATCAACCTTGACCTAAAACACTTTCTTGATAGTTGTGACAGAACCCACAGGCACAACACCAGACACAAACATCTCTGACATTCCCCGTGTCCGACTAAACCTTTACAAAAATTCAATGTATGTCAAAGGCCCTAAAATCTGGAACATCCTACCTGAGAACTCTAGAATTGTAGACACATTCATCACCTTCAAAAATACCATTAGAAAACATCTTATCTCCCTGATACACCCCGTCAACTAACTACACGAATACCACCTGGTGGTTCACACTTACACTCGCTCACTCATTTGACCATAAACAGAAATATTAATCTCAGTCTTAAAATAATGAATCCTGTGATACTCCAATACTGAAACTATATACTGTGCCAAAACAAAAGCATTCACATTGCTAAACTCACAAACTAGTATTTTGTCACTTAGCCATAATACCAACTTACCTCATAATTTGTAATATTTTAAAATTAAGATTTAAACTAAGTCTGCCCGAAATGCCTAGCCATGCTAGGTGTTCTAGTGGTACACTCTGTAATCATTATTTTACTACATGTAAACCACACAATAACTAAATTCTGTAAACTCAGCATTGTAATCTTTATAGAGAATAAACTTTGAATTTGAAAAGCGCTGGGACAGTGTCATCATGTACTCTCAGAGGCAACCACAGTCTGGACCGCTACCCACAACCTATAACAAGTCGAGTGCAGACGGGAGTCACCAGAGCTCTGGAAGACTCCAATCCTTCTTCCAATAAGAAAGATCTTACATGCATACTATGTAAGGTCCCGTAGCTGGGTTGGTAGTGCTTCTATCACCGGTACAGGTGGAAACATTAGGCCTTAAGGAACACATCGGTTCAAGGCTGAAGGACTGATTACCTCAAACTCCTCCTCTTATTCCACCTTTTTCTGCATTGGACTGAAGAAGCCACTGTGTGGCGAAACGTTTCCAGAATAAAGATACCCAAGTATTGCCCAAGTGTCCCACACACAGCAGTAAGTAGGTACCTGGGTGTTAGCAGACTGGTGTGGGTCGCATCCTGGAGACACAATTAACTTAAGTTGCGGGAAATGTTCTGCATAACAAGGGACTATATAGTATGTCATTGATGTCAGCTATGGTCTGTATAAGTTGCATCGTGTACTTAAAGAATTATCATTATTATTAAGATAATCTGGTAGAGGACTGGGTTCTCATATAATAATCCGCACGGGTTTAGAGATGGCAAATCTTGTCTCGCAAACCAGGTGGCGTTCAGTGCCAAAGTAACAGAAGTGAAGCAGGAGTTACAATTTTTCTGCTGAGAGCTAAACCCGTGTGGGTCATCGCAGGGGAAGCGCTGGAGGTTCGAACCTCCGTTTAGTAGGTGAAATAGCAGAGGTGTGCGAAAAAAAAAAAACACCTGTGTCCCAGTTCAGCCACGAGCGGCTACTTCAGTCCTAATGAAGTGGAAGCAACTAGGGGGCGAAACGTGTCCTTTGCTAAATGTGCTAACGCATTGTTTATTGTTTATCTTTGCTGGAAGGTGTTTAATAACGTGGCAAGAGACCGAGGCCAAGCCCTGAGGAGCAGGCAGCAGTAACGGGGACCGAGATGCAGTCCATCAGGGCACTTGGTGAGCTGTCAGGAGGTTGAGGTGATCAGTCCCTCTGGCTGGGCGGGAGGAATGCTGGGCGGGAGGAATGCTGGACGGGAGGAATGCTGGGCGGGAGGAATGCTGGGCGGGAGGAATGCTGGACGGGAGGAATGCTGGACGGGAGGAATGCTGGGCGGGAGGAATGCTGGACGGGAGGAATGCTGGGCGGGAGGAATGCTGGACGGGAGGAATGCTGATCGGGGGGGAATGCTGGACGGGAGGAATGCTGGACGGGAGGAATGCTGGACGGGAGGAATGCTGGACGGGAGGAATGCTGGACGGGAGGAATACTGGTCGGGAGGAATGCTGAGCGGGAGGAATGCTGGACGGGAGGAATGCTGGACGGGAGGAATGCTGGACGGGAGGAATGCTGGACGGGAGGAATGCTGGACGGGAGGAATGCTGGACGGGAGGAATGCTGGACGGGAGGAATGCTGGGCGGGAGGAATGCTGGGCGGGAGGAATGCTGGACGGGAGGAATACTGGTCGGGAGGAATGCTGGACGGGAGGAATGCTGGACGGGAGGAATGCTGGGCGGGAGGAATGCTGGGCGGGAGGAATGCTGGACGGGAGGAATGCTGGACGGGAGGAATGCTGGACGGGAGGAATGCTGGGCGGGAGGAATGCTGGACGGGAGGAATGCTGATCGGGGGGGAATGCTGGACGGGAGGAATGCTGGACGGGAGGAATGCTGGACGGGAGGAATGCTGGACGGGAGGAATACTGGTCGGGAGGAATGCTGGACGGGAGGAATACTGGTCGGGAGGAATGCTGGACGGGAGGAATGCTGAAGAGGAACGCTAGACAGGAGGATGACTGGACGGGAAAAGGGAGGTGAAAGGGGACGTGGTATGTAGGGGGGTGTAGCAAAGAGTAGGCAAGATGTATGAAGAGTAAAGGTGAAGGTGAGAGGGGCGAAGATGATCGAAGGGAAGCAGATAAAGATGAGGGAAGAAAGAGAGAGAGAAGGAACCAGAAAAAATGTGTACAGGCTTCATCAACATGTCGGATGTCTGCATGGTGACGACGAAGGTACAGTGGTACTGTACCGTTCCTGCGTCATGCTCACCCCTACATGTACCTCAAAGATCCTGGTTTAAGTGTGTAATTTGTGTGTGCCTAAATCCGTACCCCATCTGTTGTGGCCCGGGGCCCGGGGGAATGAGGTGACTCCCAAAATAATTATATAATTCATGTATTACACTGGTTCAGTGCAACTTATGTGGTACACACACACACACTG
This sequence comes from Cherax quadricarinatus, assembly GCF_038502225.1. NCBI lineage: Eukaryota > Metazoa > Arthropoda > Malacostraca > Decapoda > Parastacidae > Cherax > Cherax quadricarinatus. The sequence continues at coordinate 5,711,980 of NC_091355.1, forward strand.
GTTCAGTGCACCTTATGTGGTACACACACACACACACTGGTTCAGTGCACCTTATGTGGTACACACACACTGGTTCAGTGCACCTTATGTGGTACACACACACACACTGGTTCAGTGCACCTTATGTGGTACACACACACACACTGGTTCAGTGCACCTTATGTGGTACACACACACACACTGGTTCAGTGCACCTTATGTGGTACACACACACACACTGGTTCAGTGCAGCTTATGTGGTACACACACACACACACACTGGTTCAGTGCAGCTTATGTGGTACACACACACACACACACTGGTTCAGTGCAGCTTATGTGGTACACACACACACACACTGGTTCAGTGCAGCTTATGTGGTACACACACACACACACACACACACACACTGGTTCAGTGCAGCTTATGTGGTACACACACACACACACACACACACACTGGTTCAGTGCAGCTTATGTGGTACACACACACACACTGGTTCAGTGCAGCTTATGTGGTACACACACACACACTGGTTCAGTGCACCTTATGTGGTACACACACACACTGGTTCAGTGCACCTTATGTGGTACACACACACACTGGTTCAGTGCACCTTATGTGGTACACACACACACACTGGTTCAGTGCACCTTATGTGGTACACACACACACACACTGGTTCAGTGCACCTTATGTGGTACACACACACACACACACACACTGGTTCAGTGCACCTTATGTGGTACACACACACACACACACTGGTTCAGTGCACCTTATGTGGTACACACACACACTGGTTCAGTGCACCTTATGTGGTACACACACACACTGGTTCAGTGCACCTTATGTGTTACACACACACACACTGGTTCAGTGCACCTTATGTGGTACACACACACACACACTGGTTCAGTGCACCTTATGTGGTACACACACACACACACTGGTTCAGTGCACCTTATGTGGTACACACACACACACTGGTTCAGTGCACCTTATGTGGTACACACACACACACACTGGTTCAGTGCACCTTATGTGGTACACACACACACACACACACACACACTGGTTCAGTGCACCTTATGTGGTACACACACACACACACTGGTTCAGTGCACCTTATGTGGTACACACACACACTGGTTCAGTGCACCTTATGTGGTACACACACACACACTGGTTCAGTGCACCTTATGTGGTACACACACACACACTGGTTCAGTGCACCTTATGTGGTACACACACACACACACACTGGTTCAGTGCACCTTATGTGGTACACACACACACACACTGGTTCAGTGCACCTTATGTGGTACACACACACACTGGTTCAGTGCACCTTATGTGGTACACACACACACTGGTTCAGTGCACCTTATGTGGTACACACACACACTGGTTCAGTGCACCTTATGTGGTACACACACACACTGGTTCAGTGCACCTTATGTGGTACACACACACACTGGTTCAGTGCACCTTATGTGGTACACACACACACTGGTTCAGTGCACCTTATGTGGTACACACACACACTGGTTCAGTGCACCTTATGTGGTACACACACACACTGGTTCAGTGCACCTTATGTGGTACACACACACACTGGTTCAGTGCACCTTATGTGGTACACACACACACTGGTTCAGTGCACCTTATGTGGTACACACACACACTGGTTCAGTGCACCTTATGTGGTACACACACACACTGGTTCAGTGCACCTTATGTGGTACACACACACACTGGTTCAGTGCACCTTATGTGGTACACACACACACTGGTTCAGTGCACCTTATGTGGTACACACACACACTGGTTCAGTGCACCTTATGTGGTACACACACACTGGTTCAGTGCACCTTATGTGGTACACACACACTGGTTCAGTGCACCTTATGTGGTACACACACACTGGTTCAGTGCACCTTATGTGGTACACACACACTGGTTCAGTGCACCTTATGTGGTACACACACACTGGTTCAGTGCACCTTATGTGGTACACACACACACACTGGTTCAGTGCACCTTATGTGGTACACACACACTGGTTCAGTGCACCTTATGTGGTACACACACACACACACACACACACACACTGGTTCAGTGCACCTTATGTGGTACACACACACACACACTGGTTCAGTGCACCTTATGTGGTACACACACACACACACTGGTTCAGTGCACCTTATGTGGCACACACACACACACTGGTTCAGTGCACCTTATGTGGTACACACACACACTGGTTCAGTGCACCTTATGTGGTACACACACACACTGGTTCAGTGCACCTTATGTGGTACACACACACACTGGTTCAGTGCACCTTATATGGTACACACACACTGGTTCAGTGTACCTTATGTGGTACACACACACACACACACTGGTTCAGTGCACCTTATGTGGTACACACACACTGGTTCAGTGCACCTTATGTGGTACACACACACTGGTTCAGTGCACCTTATGTGGTACACACACTGGTTCAGTGCACCTTATGTGGTACACACACACACACACTAGTTCAGTGCACCTTATGTGGTACACACACACACTGGTTCAGTGCACCTTATGTGGTACACACACACACTGGTTCAGTGCACCTTATGTGGTACACACACACTGGTTCAGTGCACCTTATGTGGTACACACACACACACACTAGTTCAGTGCACCTTATGTGGTACACACACACACTGGTTCAGTGCACCTTATGTGGTACACACACACACTGGTTCAGTGCACCTTCTCAAAGAGAGAAATTATTTGTATTGTAGTACTTTTCAAATCTGATAATGAGAAGAGAAAAGTGGGGTGAAGTTTAGTGCCGAGGGTCGGGTCACTGCTCATCAGTGTCTTGGTGCAGTAGATGTAATTAAGCCAAAACTTGACACAACATATTTTATCCGTTTTCGCACGCTCTGTTATCCAAGCTGTGAGAGAGTGAGTACTAACCTCCCTGGTGATGGTGGTGCTGATAGTGGTGGTGTTGATAGTGGTGGTGTTGATAGTAGTGGTGTTGTAATAAAGTTCCCGGTGTTGTGGGCGGTAGTGTTGGTGGTTGCAATAACCACAGATTTCAGAAATCACCATTTGTGACGAGCTGATTTCAGTAATAAAGTTATTAATATAGACTGGGAACAATAGAGGGCCCAACACTGATCCCAGTAGAACTCCATTGACTAAACACACTTATATTGATTCGTCATCCCTTACAGTGACTTTCCTTTGTGTAAGCCATCTGTGGGAACTTGAGATGCTCGATCTGGCTGAATTACTGTTGACACATAGAGCACAAGACTCCTTGAGTCCCTTTCTCACAAGTAACCCCTAAGGTGCACTTCTTTAGAGAATTAGCTACACTGAGGGAAATTCCTATCTGCATGCACGGACTTTATTTGTGGAGTCTGTACTAGCTAGAAACCCCCTGATTTCTCCCAGGCTAGTCTAGGGTCCTATTAGCTTCTTTCTCCTAGACGCAATGTGCTCAGGAGAAATGATTTCTGCAAGTACTTTAAATTAGGTTAGTATCCCCAGCCTACACCTTGAATTCATTGGGTTTTCTCTAACTAATATTTATGTACACAAAGGGATACTAGCTTCCCGTCTAATGTTCAAAAGGAAGTTACTCAGAACTTGAACCTCTGTATTGGGAGTACACCTACAGATAACCTGAAGCACAAATGTTTTAAGTTTCCCAGAATACGGTTGACCTATTGACACTAGGAGAAAAGCAAGAAATTGCCTTACTACGGGGGCACTGGGAAGAGGCAAATATCCATAGTACTTCGTGAAAGCCTCTCCGAACTTTATCGTTGGTCACCAGGCAGTGTTTTGAAGACAGTATGGTGACTTAGCTGGTAGCTCCCTAGAGATGTTGATCGACCGCTGGCTGTTTTCAGAAGAAATCTTCCTCCAGCAAGCTGCCTTATCTCCTGAGTTTAAAGAAGGAATTCCTAGTTAACATTGTATCTGTATTCTCATTACCTACCTAGTACAACCTAACATTAATATTTAAGGCTACGTTACTAATTATAATAGTATTACTAACAGTTTAAGCCTACCTAATTGGTCTTAAGGTTTACATCTATCAATTAGTATATTAGTCCTTTGATTTGTACACTATTTTGGTTTGAGTGGAAGGATGTTAAGGGCATCAAATTATTTACATACAAACGCGACGATGGAATTTTTGGTCTCGGTAAATTTACACACCATCCTCGCTACTGATGAATCTTGCTTATATTAGACTGCATAATACAGCGTTTGTACAGTGATGGGTGACATTTGGTTGTGCATACAGGAAGACCATAGTTATGCAGAGCACTTCGACTGATGACATGGTCATCTCTACTGCACACATACCTGTGCTCTCACACGTTGTTCCGGGCCCCTGTAACTTTCACTGATCTGTATTACCACCACAAACGTTTCCTCTCATGAAAAGATAAGACCCAGGCCCCTCAGGTGTGGCCTAAAGGCACTATCATTTGAGCCACAATTTACTTCCCTCAGCATGTTGTTTCTACAAGTCCACTGGAGACCCATTGCCAGAATAGGTCCTAAAATTTCAGACAACTTTTTAATTAATAGTTCGTTAGTTGGATTTAAAATTTATCCATTCCATTAGGATTAAGACTGCATGTATCCTGGTGAACACCAAAGATACTCTAATCCCTGAAACAGGAATATACACCGAGAGGTGTATATACGTACCTGAAGGTTACATGATAATTCTAGGGGTTACCGCCCTCTGAATTATCTTCAGGTTGATTAGGCTTCCTGGTGGATAGCCTAATCATCCAGGCTGTTGGTGCTGGTTAATCAACCAGGCTGTTAGTTCTAGCTGCGCACAGTTCAACGAATACATCACAGCTTGGCTGCTGAGGAGTTAACTGAATACGTATATCCAGTTTCTCTTGAAGAGAGCAAGAGGTCTGTTGATAATTCTGCTTACATGTGAAAGGGGGATGTTGAAAAGTCTTGGGCTTTGTATTCTTGTGTTATCTCTTAGTGTATTTATTGCATCCCTGCTTTTTACTGCAGGTATTGTTGCATCGTCTGCCAAGTCTCTTCCTCTCATAGGAAGTAATTTTAGTGTGAAGATTTGGGACCAATCCCTCCAGAATTTTCCAGGTGTAAATTATGTGCCCTTTCTCGCCTTACATTCCAGAGTATAATTAAAGATATATATTTACCGCTGTCAAAGTAGTCTTGTACGTATGTGGGTCTCCATGAAAGCTGCAAACATTGTATTTGGCTTCGCAAGGCTTCCTCTAATAAACGTTGTTGTTGGTTTTAAGACGTTGTATATTTGTAACAATGAATTATATTATTTGCTTGCTGGTGGGGAGGGGAAAGGTGGGCGACATTAAAATCGTGAAAAATGGTATTGTGAGAACTTGATGCTCACTCTGGCAATCACTCTTGACACACAACACGTGACTCTTCGAGGCTTGTTCTCACAAGCACCCAATAATATACTTCTTTTGAAAATCAACCACAATGCAGGAAATTCTTGCCTCCATGCACAAACTAGAACAGACTGACTTGGTTAGTGAAGTCTATATTAGCTAGAAATCCTCTGATTCTACCCAGGCCATCTAGATTCCTTTCTCTCTCTCTCTCTCTCTCTCTGTCTCTCTCTCTCTCTCTCTCTCAGATGCCATGCGCTGAGAAGAAAAGATTCCTGCAAGTAGGTAAATTAGGTTAGTATTCCCCAAACTACATCTTGGGGGACCCTGAATTAATTGGAATTTCCCTAACTAGTATATATGTACACATAGGGTTACTAGCTTCTGGTTTAATATACAGAGAGTACTCGCACAGCAGTCTTCGCTGCCAAGCCACAATCTAGAGAAGACTCGGGCCGGAACAATGCCAGCGAACTTACTTTATATGTGCTACTTACCTTAGTGTGGGTCTGGGCCCACTCCTAACCGCAAGCTAAACTAATCCCACGTTTCCCCCATTAATTTGGTGGGTACCTACATAGGGTTAAAACAGAAATGAGTTTCACAGACGGGTTTGGCGAAAAGACTTGTATCCACAGTCCGTCGGGAAGGCCACTGGTTCTGACGAGGCAGCCACTGGCTTTATTTGCAGTTCAACATTGTTTCGACATAGTGGATATACTTGCACCGAGAACTGTAGTTCTCAGTTCAAGACACACTCATCAGGATATATACAAACAAAAATCATTGTTGACCATACAGTGATAATGAGAGGGAAACTATTAAATAATACGAGCATACAGGGAGAAGGAGAAAGAATTAAGGGGCCGATCCACTTTAGATTTTGTGCTGAGAATGATTGTTGGCTAATGTTTTTTATGAAGTGCTTTGATCTTTATTATTATAATAATCATAGCCAAGCGCTAAACCCATTAGGGTCATACAGTTTGAACATTAAAATGGTATAAAATACCGACAGGTTGTTAGGTAAGACACATATGCAACAGTTAGGTATCTTTATTTCGAAACGTTTCGCCTACACAGTAGGCTTCTTCAGTCGAGTACAGAAAAGTTGATAGAAGCAGAAGAGACTTGAAGTCGATGTAATCAGTCCATCACCCTTAAAGTTTTGAGGTGGTCAGTCCCTCAGTCTGGAGAAGAGCATTGTTCCGTAGTCTGAAACAGTATGGAGTTGAAGTGACAGGATGGAGCCTTATATAGCGCCAGGAGGTGAGACGTAGGTCACTATTAGAGGTAAGAACGCAGATGTTGGGAGGTCAGGTCCCTCTCAAATCCAGCCGTTCTCACTAGTAGAGGTTGTCGAAGTTGACTGCAGGTCTGTACCAAGATACCCTTGTGTTGCAGTGTCTGACAGACTGAGGGACTGACCACCTCAAAACTTTAAAGGTGATGGACTGATTACATCGTCTTCAAGTCTCTTCTGCTTCTATCAACTTTTCTGTACTCTACTGAAGAAGCCTACTGTGTAGGCGAAACGTTTCGAAATAAAGATACCTAACTGTTGCATATGTGTCTTACCTAACAACAGGGTCATACAGTTGAAGATTGAGGTTTTTCAAACCATTCATCACAAGGGTCATAGTGCTGATTTCATCTTGAGGTAGTCATGTTGTAGTCTCGGAATTACTTGACTGATTGTGATAATTCTGCTGCTAGTTGAGCAGACACTGATCTGCTGCTGCTGCTTATTGCTGGTGACTGAGGCTTGTTGAGGGTAATTTTCTTTTATCTTGATGCAGTAATAGAGGGAAGTTGTATCAAACGGCTGATCTTTAATCAAGTTTCCTACCATTTTTTATTAATATATGCATTATATATATAATTATATATATATATATATATATATATATATATATATATATATATATATATATATATATATATATATATATATATATATATATATTTTATATATATATATATATATATATATATTTATATATATGTATATGTTTTTATATATATATATATATATCTATTTTTATGTATATATTTATATATATATTTATATTTATATATATATATATATATATATATATATATATATATGTATATATGTATATATATGTATATATGTATATATATATAATTATCCCCTCACACTCTGGATGAAACTAGACATTTCAGTCCATCCTTGATGTTGGTTCGGGATAGACTGAAATGTCACTTTAACATTAACCTCTCCAAAGTTTGCATTATTCTCTAAATCCTTTATATTCCATCTTTAATTTCCATCCATGAAAAATTTACATGTTCATAGACCAGTGTTGACCCATATGATACTTAAACATTTTCCTCCACTGTGCCACAACTAAGACTAGCTTTCTTCTTGCAGAATGTGGCACAAGTTCTCTGCGCTGCACCATTTCTCGCGGCGTAGTTCCACAGTGTTCTCACGATCGCTGGTGTTCAACTTAATCACTGTGTACACCCCGGTGTTACTCCTGGCCGGCTCCATCGTTACCTCGGCCAAGCAAATCTTGAGCCCCATCCACTGTGAGGGAGAAGGGAAAGATGGCCTCAGCAAGGACTACGTCGAGACCTACTGCTACATCGAGGGCACTTTTAACTTATACATGAAACAGGTGGAGCAGCAGGTGAGACCCGGTGGTCACCTGTCATCACGCAACCAGGTTCGCTTCGAGCAGCAGGTGAAATTTTTGTTTATGTCTGTGAGAGAGGATACCCATTCCCTTTACCACTCCTTTATATATATAGAAGCGTCCATGCTAAGCGCTTGATCTAAGACTTACTTTCTTTCATGGTTCTCTTCTAGATGCGGAAAGAATTGTATTTGGTTTCTCTTGCTCTCATATGAATGATAGGGAAGGGGGTAGCAATAGGTTTTAAACCCGTGATTGACATAGGTATTATAGACCAGGTGGGTCTTGTGCACTTTAACTACAGAGGTTTATTGGGTTGGTTACAAGGACTGTACACGTTCTCATGTAAATATGCAGTGCATATACTCAGGAGTGTAGATATGCTTAAGTGAATGATGTACTCTCAGGTGTGTGTTGTATACTCGGGAACTTGAATGACTTATCTGTCAAGTGCTAAACCCGTAACTTTGTAAATGTGACCAGGAGGCCAGGTCACAGACCGGGCCACGGGGGCATTGATCCCCAAAACCCTCTCCAGGTATCTCCTCTCCAGTCTTAAAGATACCTGACTAGTACAGAGATCTTGAAGGTATATCATTCGTCTTGTATTTCATTTGCCAATACAAGAGTGTCTCAAGATCCATAAAACTAATTTGAAGGTTTTGGTCTATGATAACTCAGCTTTAACAGTCATAAGGAGGGAAAATGGAGATCGCAAATTTAAGTTTTGTCCATTCCTTGAATGGACAAAATTTAAATATCACTACCACCACTACATTCGTGGGGAAGCACTAAACCCATAAGGGTCATGCAGTGCCTGGGAGAATGGGAGGCATTTAGGTTCAATCCAAGGGAACAGTAGGTCCAATTCCTTGGATCTAGAACCCCTCAGACATGGAACCTTCCTTGAGGGGATTCAAATGCCTCTCAAAGATCCTGTCATATATATATAATACTACATTGGATATTTCTCAGTACTGATGAAGGGCTCTTTTGTAGATAATTAGGTATATTCTATTTTTTTTTATTTAGATCATTTGATCCTTCTTCTCGTCCCAGTTTCTGGGTAATTCATCTTAATACATAATTCATCTGCCTAGATATTTCATATTCTTTGGAAGAGTTCAGCTTCTTGATAGTTCATTTTTCAAGATCTGATACTGTAAATCATCATCATGCCAGAAGTGTGATACATATTCTTGGGCCTTACTAACATGTGCAGGACCTTACTGTGGTTGAGGGATGTTTCACTTACATGTAGGACCTTTATATGTAGGATTCTCTACTCGCTTGTGTAGGAACTTTGGCTGCAGGATGCTCCACTTTCCTGTATAGGATCCTACTCCAGATGGAGACTACTCACTTGTATAGAACCTACTCTGGCTGTAGGACATTCAGTTCATCTGTATAAAACTCTACTCTAGCTGTTGGGGATGCCAGCACTGGGTATATATTTCAAGTAGCGTGGCTACATGGACAACTAAGCCCCAGGTGTGCAAGTTGAATAAGTTCATCCATTTACGTTAACGACTCTAGAGAGCAGAATGGACATGAGTTCGTTGAGAACTCTAACATGAATCATAGTAAGTGGGTGTTGATGTTCGTAAAGCAGCACACACAACTACATGCATACTCACTTCTTGCCTGACCTTGATTCAGCTTGTTACTTAAGCATCTCCCTGGCCACTGCTTGTTCAGATTTATCTTGCTTGTACATCTGTCAAGCCTTTGATTGCCAGTTTCTCATCTCATGCTCTGCATTTTATTTGTTAAAGGACATTTGGATATGCACATTGGCTAGATTTCTCCACTGCTGCCTTGCAGTGATCTTTACAGTGCTCCTGACGAATTAATGTCAGCACAGTGTGGTGTGAGTTTGACAGCACAGTTTTCTTTTACCAAGCACTTGAACCATTGGTTATTCACTGCTTTATGCTTACAACATTCCTAATATTTATCAGATTTATGCTATTAACTTGCTGCTGTTGTGACCAGTTCACATTACACAGATCACATCAAAAAGCAAGTAAAATTATAGAGCCAACTTCACAATTCATATCCATAATTCGTTCAATGTCATTGGCCATAATTAACAACAGATTTACACAAAAGAGGAAATAACCCATGTATGCTGAGAGATGCTAGGTTTTTAGGCCAAATTTGGTTTTCAGTAATTTATTTTGTAGTAAGATGACTTAGTGATTTCCCACCAGCAAAATTTTATTATTATTAGCGATACAGTGCTAAACCCGTATGTTTAACGTTGCCATACATGACAAGCCTGAAGTATATTCTGATCCCTGGAGGTGAAGGGCTCTTGATCCAGAGAACAAGTCATAGCCTTTCCTTGAATCAAACCTGTTTACTTCTCATTCCTTAGGGCTATATGACCCCTATGGGTTTGGTGCTTCGTGCATAAAAATAATATACCACTCAGATCTATGGCTACACTATTATTATATTCACTAAGGAGCGCTAAACCAGCAGGAAACGTATGGTGCTTGAGGAATGGGAGGTAATCAATTTGACCCAAGGGAAGGATAGCTCCAATTCTCTGGATCCAGAGCTCTTTACTGGCATCAAGGTGTCACCTTATGGTAACTTTTACTTTAAGTGAAGCTTGACACATCAAAACATTTGACTAGAGAGCTCTTCCTTGGGGGGGCACATCTTTATTAAGGGCTCTTAATCCAAGGAATTTGAGCTACCTTCCATTTAGATCGAACCTAATCTCCCATGTCCATATTGCAATGGGATCACAGGTTTAGCGCTTCTCTATGAATATATTAATTGTAAATCACTAAATTTGTAGGGATAACAACAGCATCCATATGAATACAGTATAATAACAATAATTAATGACTAGAAATTTCTACCTTTGCTAGTTTTAACTGGAAATTCACCAAAAGCCCACACATAGAAGGGTCCCTTCATGGCATGTTTTGGGCTGTACTGATTATAATTATGGGGGGAGCGCTAAACCCGTAGTATTATATAGCAAGTCTGTCCTGAACCATCTTCAGTTCAGTGGTTACTTGACAGTGGTCTGGGAGTGACTGGAAAAGTACCACGAAGTTAGTTCCTTTCCTCAATGCGGGTTTTTAGCTAATTGTTCCAGCCATGGCATTGTGACTTTTCATTCTTAACTGGAAATCCTACCAAATTATTTCAAATTATACGTCAAACTTTCAGCATGGAAATTCTTGCAGGTTATTTTATATTCACCAAGTCACAATTTCTCAGATTATACTGGTTAAATTACAGAATGTTGCAAATTCTGGTGCGTGTTTTGCAAATTGTTTGACACTGAGCTTTAGACTGTCGCAGATTCTATAAATTATTGCCTTTTGCTATGTTTCTCATTTAACTGTTGACTGTCATCGACAGATTCGAGCTAGAACAAGCGTTTAGCTTGGACTTGAAAGTAATGGTAGCGTGTATGAACCCAGTAGTGGAGTAAGTGAACCCAGTAGTGGAGTAAGTGAACCCAGTATTGAAGTGAACCCAGTAGTGGAGTAAGTGAACCCAGTATAGAAGTGAACCCAGTAGTGGAGTAAGTGAACCCAGTAGTGGAGTGTGTGAACCCAGTAGTGGAGTGTGTGAACCCAGTAGTGGAGTAAGTGAACCCAGTAGTGGAGTATGTGAACCCAGTAGTGGAGTAAGTGAGCCCAGTAGGGAGTAAGTGAACCCAGAGGAGTGTGTGAATCAAGTAGTGGAGTAAGTGAACCCAGTAGGGGAGTAAGTGAACCCAGTAGGGGAGTATGTGAACCCAGTAGGGGTGTGTGTGAACCTAGTAGTGAAGTGAACCTAGTAGTGGAGTAAGTGAACCTAGTAGTGGAGTAAGTGAACCCAGTAGGGGTGTGTGTGAACCCAGTAGGGGTGTGTGTGAACCCAGTAGGGGTGTGTGAACCCAGTAGGGGTGTGTGTGAACCCAGTAGGGGAGTAAGTGAACCCAGTAGGACTTAGCAGTGGAGTGTGTGAACCTAGTAGTGTCTCAGAACCATACCCAAATTAATCTTTTGGCATTAAGCAATCTCTTCTAACAATTTGTTTTCTTCTTTACCAAGAACTATCAGATTCAGTGTCTTATTTTAAACTATAAAAGTTAGTCTGTCATCATCTACAAAGTCAGAACCCACCATATCTGACACCTGTATGCTACAATTTGCCATTGTCACCATCTAGTTGTCTCGACCACAGTCACTGCCCCATAATAACATTAATAGGATATATGGCACAATATAAACCAAATATACAGGCGCTCTAGACTTAGGATGGTTCGACTTATGATATTTTGACTATGATGTTGCAAAAGCAATTACTTTGGAGATGAAATTTGAGATAATTATCCAGCATGAAGGCAGCAAGTCCATAACTTATATTCATTCATTTACTTTTCAGTTCTGGTATTTAATTACAGTAATTACTTGTTCGTTTACATATTCCATGACAGCAGTTATTTGTTTACTTATTTATTTAGTATATATTCATATTCGACTTAAGATATTTTCACTTTCCAATGGGTTTGTCAGAACGTAACCCTGTCGTAAGTTGAGGAGCACCTGTGGGTTTAGCGCTTAGCTGTGATTGTGATAATGATAATAATCTCAAGAGAGATACCTCAAATGACATTTAGCCACCTGCTTTCCCCAGTGTTCGTATTACCTTAATGGAGAGGGCACTCAACCTGCAGGGGGTTATTCAGCAAAGAAAGGGAGGATTAGTTTCAATTGCCTAGTGCTTATGGACAAGCAGAACTGATTAAATACTTTTCTTCACCTCTTGACATACCAAAAACCCATCATTATTATTATAAAAAAATCCGTCAAAATTCAGGGACGAGTGTTGGTCAAAGGAATTAGAGCCATCCTCCCTTTCCTTGGATCAAATTTGTCTCCCATTATCCCCTTCCCAAGGCACTATGACCCCTACACATTTTAGTACTCCCATGAATAAAAAAAATCAGGGATGAGCTAAAAAGCAGACCTGCTCTAGTCACATCGTAAGTACTCTCATTTCATATTGGGGTTGCAGCAGCAAAACACAACCCATACTTTTATTTTCAATCCCCCCCCCCCCTGTCCTTTACAATTGTATAACTTTTTTCAATATTTTCTGTATTTGAGCATTTTTTTACACAATTTATATATTTTTTTTTTTTTTTTTTGAGTCATTAGCCCAGTGTTATTCACAAATTTTTGCAAGAGAGCCACTTTGGTTAAACACATTGATTGAGAGAGCTGCAGCTACTGCAATATAGTAAATGAGAAAAATTAGACATGGTAATATTAGCCTGCACATCTTGTTATTGGCGGCTCGCGAGCCGCGCAATGAATACCACTGCATTAGCCAAATCCAAAAATACACAGTTCATACATATATAATAATTATGCATAATTCCCACTCCCATGATTGCTAAGTATTCCCAGAAACCTCAGTAAGTATAACAGTACCTCCAAAAACAGTAAGCTTCTATAGAAATTGCCAAATTCATTTGGCAGCCTACTCCCCATCCAAAATTTATCAGATTTTTAAATACACACAATGTCTACAGGTCTCTCTCAAGGACCCATTCTTTCACCATCTTTCCTGGGTGTTTTACATGCCTGCTAAATGTTGTAACACTGCTTTACGTGTATTTATAATGAGGTATTTTTCCAAAATAACAGTCTAGTCACCCATGTGTACAGTTGGCATCATAAATGTGCATGCACATAAACAGATCACACAGAAAAAGAGACTGCTCACCATAGCCTATTGTGTTAAATATATCATACTGACATAGGGATGTATTTCTCACCTAAACTTAGGTCTCCTAGACACTGATAAGGCTAACTTATGAAGGATAGAAAAGTCGCTGCCATTCCACACATGCTTAATAGCACTCAAAATTTTTGGGTTAGTCAACACATCCATGCCATGAAGCTAGTGATTAATAAATTTCTCATTTATTGGATTTAAGTTCCAGCGAGTTTCCAGACCAGCCATTATAGTATGGAAAATTCACAATAATTTAGCCAATTTTGTCTATGGCAGTATAGCAAGGGGCGCTGTCTTCCTTACAAAAGTTGCCACGATTCTTTTCTAATCTCTCAGGCAAATAGTCTGCTAAAGACATACTTATGGGCATGCATACTTGACACCTACTGTATATATCATTGGACACGTATATTCCAATGCAACATGCAGATCCCTACATACTCTTACTTATAAATTAATAGTGTACGGCCTCCAAGATACTAAAATGCACGAGTAATGGAGTGTGAGAACCTTGAAATTGTATGAGAATCTGGTAGTAGAATGTGTGAGCCTAGTAGTGTGAGAATCTAGTAGAGTATGAACCTAGTACTGGACTGAGAGCCCATTAACCCTTAAACTGTCCAAACGTAGATCTATGTTTGCTCGTGTAGCACTCCGAACGTTGATCTACGTTTTTTTTACATTTTCTTATGGAGAAAATCAAGGTCGGAGCTCTACGCATGCAAACGTAGATCTACGTTTGGACAGTTTAAGGGTTAATAGAATGTAGATTAGTGAATTATTATTAAAATGTGCTAAACCTGTGTGGATCATACAGTAGAAGATCAGTGAAATAGAAGGAGAGTTCTTACATCTTCATGTATGTTTATATGTATATATAATGTTTGTGTGGTAAACATAAGAGCTTGTCTAAATGTGCACAAATTTTACCACAGGAGAGAAGGAAACGCTTGACAGCAGTCTTTCATGTTCACATTATCAAACAAATATATTGCAAGCTGTACTTTGTCATTTATAAAACGTGTGGATTATTGTACTCTTTTTTTAAAGTATGTACTTCATATAGTTTTGCCATATAATGAAAGTAATAAATTGTATAAAGGATCAAACTGGGTGACCTTACATTTGCAAATTCACAGCCATTCTGACCCAGCCACATATTTGAAATTCTCTTTTCAGTGACAGTATCATATTCAGTGAATGGATATTCAGTTCTCTGACAAATAGAACACAGACTCACAGAAAACAAAGTAAAAACTAGTCTTAGCAACATAAATAATCTCACTACCCCTAGGCACAGTCCTGACACCTTTGCTGTTTCTCATCCCCATAGCAGATATAGATAAAAAAAAAAAAACTTCACAGCTCTGTGTCATTTGTGGACAGTACAAAAATAAGTATGAAACCATCCCCAATAGGAGACACCAAAAAAAAAATGCAGGATATAAACAGTCTTCCAGTGAGTGGTGGAAATAGCATTAGCATGCTGTTCAGTTGTCACAAATTCCAACTGCTCAATTATGGAAAAAAATGAGGAACTAAGGAGACATGGTATAAAAAAAACACAAACACCACCAGAGGAACATGTGAGGTATACCTGGGTGTAATGATATCAACTGACCTGTCATTACCTGGGTGTAATGATATCAACTGACCTGTCATTACCTGGGTGTAATGATATCAACTAACCTGTCATTACCTGGGTGTAATGATATCAACTGACCTGTCATTAAAAGAACAAAATACTACAGCAAATGTTGTGAAAGCTAGACAAATGTTGGGGTGGATGAGTTTTCAAGTAAAGCATTGGCAGTGATAGCGCTTTTCAGATCACTTGTGCTTTCTCGTCTAGAGTACCATTCAGTGTTGATGGCTTCATCCAGGGCAGGAGACAAGCTGGAACAGATAGAGATCATTACTGCCTGCCCAGTTAATAAAGCATATGAACTACTGGTAATGCCTGAAAAAATCCTGAATATGTTCTCTTTTTAGAGTGGAGGAGGAACATGATAATATACACATGGGAGATCTTGAGGGCTGCTTCCAAACCTAATCTGTACCATAACAGTACTGAAATGAGAGATATGGGAGAAAATTTAATTTGAGCCCAATGAAAAGCAAGGGTGCCATGGTGCAATAAGAAAATACTATCAACATCTGTAGGTCTGACCATTTAACATTCTACCAGAAGATCTTAAAATTACTGCATGGGCAAGTGTAGACGTCTTCGAGAAGAAACTCGATCAGTATCTCCAAGTGCCAGATCAACCTGGCTGCAATGGATATGTGGGTAAGCATGCTGCCAACAGCAACAGTCCAGTTGACCAGGCAAGCACCAGACAAGACTAACCTAAAGTTGGGCTGAAGTAGAAAAACTCTTGAAAACAAGTCACAGGTAAGTGGGTTGACCAGAGGTTGCAGCTACACACACACAGGTGAGTACAGTTCTATTTTTAATATCTGTGGCATAGTCGGTTTAGCTATAAACTTGCACTATCAAGGTCACCAGTTCATTTCCAAGTAATCCTTACACAGTAATAAAATACTTGATCATGTGACATATAAGATGGCAAGACATATAAGATGTGACATACAAGATGGCATACATGGCAAGACTGCTATACAAGAAAACATGTTGCTCTACAAAACATTAATTATTATACAACACAAGTGTTTGGCTCGGTCATCCTGGGAAACCACTCTATATTCTAGTGGATATCCTGATGATGATGCTGGGAATCATGGCCCCTGTAACCCCATGCTCATATTGGATCATATTCAGAGTGATCATACACATGATGATGCTCATGTCTAAGGTACCTGACATTAAACCTGACTAGTAAATAAGTTTATTTAGGTACAGGTATCATACATAGTGTAAATTACCCAGAATAACCCAAGTAAAAATCAGTGATTATTATGTTACATTCAAGCTGACATTAATTAAAAACAATAGAAGCTCTTTCCTAATACAAGAGGGCCCCACTTCACAGCACTTCACTTTAGTGTGTTTTGATAATACAGCGGTTTTCAATTATACTCAATCTTCATTTATTCAGACTTGCTACAAAAAATATACTGACCATTCACTATAAGCTAAGGATGAAAATACTTTAAGGTAAGCAGTATGTGTACTGTATATGCATTTTTTAGGCCTAGCTTTATTGCTCACTTAATATATGATAGTGTAAACATGTTTCCAGGCTTTTATATGCATTTGAAAGTGAAAAAAAGGCTATTATTCACTTTACAGCAATTTTTGCTTTGCAGCAGTAACCTGGAACCTAACCTGCTGTATAAGTGTAGCCCACCTGTATACATGATGGATAGGGTTTCTCTGATGTAAACTCAAGCTTATTGACAATATATTTTAATTGATTAATGTTGCGGAGTTCTCCACCTGTCTGGCTATCCTTACCATTAGAGAGTAATTACCTCCTAATGATTATAATCATAACCATAATTTTTAAAGGGGTGAACTGGTAAGCCTCGGTCAGATGACCAAACGCCCTAGCAGTGGGTCATCATATGACTTAGACCCACGTCAGGAAATTCTTGTCCTGTTTCCTGACAAACCTTACCTAACCCAACTTCTGACAGTATACTTAAGTTGGCTAGTGTATACATTTATGATGGCTAGCACTTACACTTAGTGCTTCACCTGTCAGGCCAAAATGCATTGAAACTTTCCTGACACTAAGTACCAAAATAGTGACACTTTTGCATAATAATTTAGATCCCTACATACTCTTACTTATAAATCGATACTGTACAGCCTCCATCATATCTAAGGAAATATTATACATGTTATGCAATTAAGAAATCAATATATTCAATTAAAGAGAGAAATAAAAAGCTAAGAGAGATTGAAGCTAAAGTGGCAAGGGATTCAAAGACTAACCCAAAAGGTTTCAGGCATATAGAAGTACGATTAGGGACAAAATTGGCCCACTCAAAAGTAACTCAGGTCAATTCACTGACAGTGATAAGGAAATGTGTGAAATTTTTAACTCTTATTTCCTCTGTTTTTACACAGGAAAATTCCAGAAATAATAAAATATGTAGAACAGGAAGATAAACTATGCACGATTAGGGTAACTAGTGATATGGTCCTCATACAAATAGAGAAATTAAAACTGAACAAATCCCCAGGCCCTGATGAAATATTTGCAAGGGTTTTAAAGGAATGTAAAGAGAAGCTTAGCAAACCTTTGGCTAGTCTTTTTGACATATCACTACAAACTGGCATACTGCCAGACAAGTGGAAAATGGCAAATGTAATACCTATTTACAAAGCAGGAGACAGGTCCTTAGCTTCGAACTATAGACCAATAAGCCTTACCTCCATAGTAGGAAAATTTATGGAATTGGTAATTGCTGAGGCAATTCTTAGCCACCCTGAAAGGCACAAATTGATTAATGAATCTCGGCACGATTTTACAAAAAGGTGTTTCCTGCCTTAAGAGTTTACTAGCCTTTTTCACCAAGGTGTTTGAGGAGGTAGATCATGGTAATGAATATAATATTGTGTATATGAACTTCAGCAAAGCTTTTGATTGAGCTCCACATTAGAGGCTATTGAGGAAAATTAAGGCACATGGAATAGGAGAAATTTTTTCCCTGGTAGAGGAGTGGTTGACAAATAGGCAGCAGAGAGTTTGCATCAGTGGGGAGAAATCAGAGTGGGAGCATGTCAAGAGTGGTCTTCCACAGGGGTCAGTGTTGGGCCCTTTGTTGTTCACAATTTATATGAACGACATTGATGAGGGAATAAATAGCGACATAGGCAAGTTTGCTGATGACGCCAAAATAGGGTGCCTAATTCATTCTAATGAGGACATTAGAACACTCCAGGAAGATTTAAATAGACTGATGCAGTGGTCGGAGAAGGGCAGATGCAGTTTAATATAGACAAATGCAAAGTTCTAAACATTGGACAAGAAAATACTCATGCTACATATAAACTAAATAATGTAGATCTTAATATTACTGATTGCAAAAAGGATTTGGGAGTTCTGGTTAGCAGTAATCTAAAACCAAGACAGTGCATCCGTGTTCACAATAAAGCAAACAGAATCCTTGGCTATACATCAAGGAGCATAAATAATAGGAGTCCTCAGGTTGTTCAACTCTATATATCTTTGGTTAGGCCTCATTTAGATTATGCTGCACAGTTCTGGTCACCATATTACAGAATGGGTATAAATGCCCTGGAAAACATACGAAAGAGGATGACAAAGTTGATCCCATATATCAGAAATCTATCTTATGAGGATAGACTGAGGGCCCTGAATCTGCACTCTAGAAAGATGTAGAATTAGAGGGGATATGATTGTGGTGTAAAAGTGAAGAACAGGAATAAAGGGAATGCAAATAGCGTGCTAAAAATATCTTGCCAAGACAGGACTTGAAGCAATGGTTTTAAGCTAGAAAAATTCAGATTAAGGAAGGATATAGGAAAGCATATGTTTGGTAATAGTTGTGGATGAGTGTCACAAACTCCCAAGTACCGTCATAGAAGCTAAGATGTTGTGTAGTTTTAAAAATAGGTTGGATAAATACATGAGTGGGTGTGGGTGGACCTGACTAGCTTGTGCTAATAGGTCTGATGCAGGGCTCCTTAAGTGGATGTGACCTGACCTGACCTGACTGACTAGGAGGTTTAAGCCTGGAGGTGACTTGGACCTGCCTCACATGGGCCAGTAGGCCTGTTGCAGTGTTTTCTTTCTTATGTTCTTATAAAAAAAATCGTACAAAGCTTTTAAAATGTAGTGTTTGTAATGTCATTGACTAGATTTTAGGGGAGATCTACAGAACCACTACCATCCCAACACAGCTACAACACAACCACAATACAACCACCACCACCACTACAATACAACAACCACCACCACCACTACAACCACCACCACTACAACCACCACCACCACTACAACCACCACCACTACAACCACCACCACTACAACCACCACCACTACAACCACCACCACTACAACCACCACCACTACAATACCACCACCACCACTACAATACCACCACCACCACTACAATACCACCACCACCACCACTACAATACCACCACCACCACCACCACTACAATACCACCACCACCACTACAATACCACCACCACCACCACTACAATACCACCACCACCACCACTACAATACCACCACCACCACCACTACAATACCACCACCACCACCACCACTACAATACCACCACCACCACCACTACAATACCACCACCACCACCACCACCACTACAATACCACCACCACCACCACTACAATACCACCACCACCACCACCACCACTACAATACCACCACCACCACCACCACCACTACAATACCACCACCACCACCACCACTACAATACCACCACCACCACCACCACCACTACAATACCACCACCACCACCACCACTACAATACCACCACCACCACTACAATACCACCACCACCACTACAATACCACCACCACCACTACAATACCACCACCACCACTACAATACCACCACCACCACTACAATACCACCACCACCACCACCACTACAATACCACCACCACCACCACTACAATACCACCACCACCACCACCACCACCACTACAATACCACCACCACCACCACTACAGTACCACCACCACCACCACCACCACCACCACTACAATACCACCACCACCACTACAATACCACCACCACCACCACTACAATACCACCACCACCACCACCACCACCACTACAATACCACCACCACTACAATACCACCACCACCACTACAATACCACCACCACCACCACTACAATACCACCACCACCACCACTACAATACCACCACCACCACTACAATACCACCACCACCACCACTACAATACCACCACCACCACCACTACAATACCACCACCACCACCACTACAATATCACCACCACCACCACCACCACCACCACCACCACTACAATACCACCACCACCACCACCACCACCACTACAATACCACCACCACCACCACTACAATACCACCACCACCACCACTACAATACCACCACCACTACAATACCACCACCACCACCACTACAATACCACCACCACCACTACAATACCACCACCACAATACAACCACCACCACAACACATCACAATACAACCACCACAATACATCCACCACCACCATACATCCACCACCACCACCACAATACATCCACCACCACCATACATCCACCACCACCACCACCACCATACATCCACCACCACCACCACCATACATCCACCACCACCACCACCATACATCCACCACCACCACCACCACCATACATCCACCACCACCATACATCCACCACCATACATCCACCACCATACATCCACCACCATACATCCACCACCATACATCCACCACCACCATACATCCACCACCATACATCCACCACCACCACCATACATCACCACCACCATACATCCACCACCACCACCATACATCCACCACCATACATCCACCACCACCATCATACATCCACCACCACCACCACCACCATACATCCACCACCACACATCCACCACCACCACCACCATACATCCACCACCATACATCCACCACCACCACCATCATACATCCACCACCACCACCACCACCACCACCACCATACATCCACCACTATACATCCACCACCACCACACATCCACCACTATACATCCACCACCACCACACATCCACCACCACCATACATCCACCACCACCATACATCCACCACAACCACCACCATACATCCACCACCACCATCCACCACCATCCACCATACACCACAATACAACCACAACCTCCACTCCACCAACACACCCAAGTGAGAAAATCGTTTAAAAATGGTCGCCGACTACGTGGGGGACATGTGGCCTAAATTATTGATTTTTGGCAGCAAGCCTCGCCGACACATTTCCTGCGCATGAGAAATTAAAGAGATCATCTTTCCTGACCAGCAGAGTTGCAGTCATGTTGAGATACAGGTCACTGAAGCAGGACACATTCATTATGTATTCAAGGGAAGTGTTAAACCTGTGTCATACAGGACTTCTGGAATAGAAGGCACTCAGGTTTGACATGTGGTTGGGACACCATGGGCATTAAGTTTATTTAGGTACAGGTACAAATATGTACAATTATCATACATAATGTAAATTATAAAACTAGGGAAAGGGAATACAACTTTGTAGTACCTGCAGTCAGTGGCCAGGCTTCAAACACATTTTATTGTACAGCATTAAAGGAATGGAACAGACTGCCTGCACATGCCAAGCCTGTCATAGCATGAAGCAGTTCAGGAAGAGAACCAAAAAATACCTAATAAATGTAGCGACAGAAAGGGAGGAGAATGATTTTTTATATAGCTAACACACATGTAAATATAAATAACACAGTTTGCCTTATTCCTAGTATATCTCCTTTATAGTATAATAATAATAATAAGGTCTTATCTGCTTTATAATATAATAAGGTATTAAAAAGACCCCAGTGGAAATAAGTCATTTTGACTTTTTGGGTCATCCTAGGTAATCTACACATACATATGCTGCTATGTATGATAATGTATGTAACAGCATTTATGTGTACCTGTACCTGAATAAACTTAAATTACCTAGGCTAGCTCCAAAAAAGTTATTTAGGTACAGGTACACATAAGTACAATTATAATACATAGCATAAATCACCTGGGATAACCCACAAAAGTCAGAGTGACTTATCTCCATTGTGCCAACATCCATGGGCTGCAACTACTGAACCTCCCACCAGCAGTTTTCAGAATTACTGCAGGAGCAAGAGTAGAAATCCTCAAGGGAAAACAATGACTACCTCCAACTGCCACATTAACCTGACTGTAATGGATATGCTCAGGCTATGAACAGCAACAGCCTGGTTGAACAGGCAAGCAGCAGACCACAGGAATGGGGACACTCTTGAAACTGGTCACATGAGTGATCACCTGGCACAAAATTTATTATTACACATTAAGTTGCAAAACCACATCCACTGATGCATCTGTAATGTAATATATATTCTAAGATAACCAATTAAAACTCTTTACAATATTAAATTTCATATTAATTGCCTTCCAACTTGAAAAAAATATATGCATACATATGACACACCTGTGGCCAGTTTTGAGGGATCGTCTATCTTTACACTTGTCAAAAGTATTTGACCCAGGGAATTTCAGCTACCTTCCCATTCCTTGGATTAAACCAAAGTACACCTTATTCTCCAGGTGATATATAACTGCAGGACAAGCACTTTTCTGTGGATATATTTACAGTAATAACCTACCCCTGCAGTCTAGCCTGAGGCCAGACTTCCTTGTTGACTGCTTACTCAGCTATATTAATGCTGCTAGCAGCCTACATAGGTGATCTCACACCTTTTGCACATTCTTATTAGGCAAATGAAAGTTAAATGTCAAATTAAAGTTTCTCTGTTCAAAAAAACATTTTGAATCAGTCATTCAGATTTGAACGTTTCTTTCAGATCCTGAATATAGAATATAATATGGAAATAACATTATTTTTATTATTTATTACCACTATTCATTTAGAGGTGAACAATGAAAATGGAATCCACTATAATCTGAAAAATAGATAAGCAGTAAGCATATTATTTTTGTCAAAAGCATACAGTAAATATGTATGGGTCATACAACACTGGCAGCAGCAAGAATAGCAGCGAGTTCCAAAGCACACACAAACATAAGACTCGGTAACTAGGAGCAATAAAAAATCCCCAGTGAGTATTTGTGAAAGTCCCACACTTCTATCTCACCTTGAGAAGTCAATAAGAAACTGAAAAAATTAACTGAATCGTGGTTCAATGCTAAGGAATCTATATCTGTATGACCAACGTCAGCTCATCATCCCAAGTATATCTATTTTTGTACTGTGGCTCTAGAATGTTAGTAAAGTGACTAACAGTGAACTGTGAACATGAGGTTTTTACACAAGTCTTACTTATTACAGAAAATGTGTCTCTTGTCTGTCCATACTTTCAAGTTTTACAGAAATCATTTTAGAATAAATTTAAATGTCAAACCCATTGAATCATATATGCAATAATTTTTTTTGTTCACTACCTTGTAAACTGATCTCAAATGATCATCACACTTTAAAATGCTACAACACACTTGATCCTTCTCAAAAACCATACTGCATTTGTAAAAGTTTTATACTGTAGTGTTACACACTTCTTCTTTTTCCAGGTTGGTAAAAATGTTATCTACCCTAACTTGGGCCAATTTGTGGAAGGCCAGAGCTCTCGGAGGGAGATCTCATACTACCAGTGGGTGACATTTTTCTTGCTGATTGAGGCGCTAGTCATCTACCTACCTCGGCAGATCTGGCACCAACTCACTCACAGTCAGTGCCTCCCCTTCGATTTCACCAACCTTAGGCGCCGTGAGGACTGGGAGGATAAGAAGAATTTCCTGGTTTGGCATATGAAACAGACAAGGGGAAATCACGAGTATTGGCTTTGGCAATACCTCTTGACAGAACTTTTAGCGATTGCCCTACTTGCTTCCTTCTTCATCCTCACTGATGTGTTCCTTGGAGGTGACTTCTACAACTATGGTCTGGACTGGGTCAACTTCATGCACAATGCTACCAACACTACGATCTCTCCCATGACAGCACGATTCCCTCGTCTGACTGTATGTAAGCTACAGTACCATAGTCGTGGAGGAACTATCAACAGTTACTACCCACTCTGCCTCCTCCCTATCAACTGTTTTAATGATAAGATTTTCCTGTTCCTCTACTTCTGGTATTGCATGTTATTTGGGCTGTCCCTGTTGCGAGGACTCTACATGCTTGTGCTTGTCACATGCAAGCCGGCACGTCGGTTGCGACTCAAGTTTAGCGCTAAGCTAGTGCCCGAAGATACGTTGGACCGGTTCATCAATGCACACAATCTCAGTGATTGGTTTGTGCTGTGCAATTTGGCACCCACCATGGATCCTGTACTCATTGCTGAACTTGTCACCCAGCTTGTGTACGAGGTGCAAGGGGGAGAAAGTTCCGACTCCAAACCGTCCCGCCTCGGAAAGCAAGAGAAGTCACTTCAGTCTGTAAATTACATATGAGATTCAGCGCAGCGCGCTTCCCCACACTCGCTCACACACTGCCTTCCCAATGGCCACCCAAGCTATGGATTCCGCGCAAACCCACATCCGTACGGACAGTATCATAATCGTTACCCACCCGTACATGGGTACGGCACCGCCTATTCCAACGGCCACTGTGAGGGGCTGTAAGTGTGGTTGGCTCCTGCCTGGCCTCTGTGAGGTCCTCCACCCCTCAGACCTGGGCCATGGCAGTGCACAGGGCTCGGCCCAGCCCCCTGCATCACCTGGATGCTTGGGGCTGAAGAACCGCACGCAGGGGAAGGCGCCGCGCGACTCTCATGAAACCATCGCACTACCACGTTGGGGCCCGTTGCCCACCATACATCTGATGCACCATTCAAGCCGAGCCTGGGATGGTGGGCCGTGCCGCTCAACTGGAGTAACAGAATAAGGAACAGTAATAGCAACAGAGCAGAACAAGAGCGTGGTCGAGCCCTGAGCTTTGCCAGGAGACCTGCCACCACAATGCAGGACAGTGGACGACCTTTGCACTTGGTTCGCCCATTTATGACACACCAGTCCCTTGCAACGCCAGCACTCTGCGTTTTTAAAAGGGTATGTCAGTGATATCGTTGAAATTTCAATCTGTTTTTGTTACCGGCGTGTGTTTATGGGAAGTATTCACAGATCTTGGTTATTGCTGCACTGGTTGCACCTTGCAATCAGTCAGCAGCTCCTGTTAAATCAAGTTTTTTCATATAGTGAATCTAATCTTTAAAGGACTGTTTGTGTGTATTTTATATGCGTGTAGATATTTTGTTTTGCTTGTCTAAGCTGTGTAGCTGACTGGTGATATTAAAAGAAAATGTTTTCTGCATATGAAAGTTTTATCAGTATTTAAAGTATTCTTCAGTATTATGAATGACATGTACCAAGATGAATTAATATATACAGAGTATAAGTTTTACTATTTATTTTGCGTGTGGTCTGTCAGAGCTTCTTGTTCATAACTAAAACAAACAGAAACACAGTGGACTTACGCTACTCGATTGCTAACGAGCCGTATGGTTAGCTCGACAGGCAAGTGTACATCTCAGTTGTTTGACACTTGGCTCACCTATGAAGCAACAGCCATCTCTACACGTGTCTTGGCCACACCCACAACCCACAACTACATTCACAACCTGGAACTGTAAAAACAAGGCTAAACACTTGCCAGTCAATTCACAAGAACTCCTTTGGTTGTTACATAATGAAACAACCTGCAAGAAAGTGAATACTGTGTAAAATATTGTGCACAACATGAAAATCTGTTATGTGGATGTCAAATGGGTGGTGAGGATTGGCCTAGGAGAAGGCTCAGCTCATGGGTTGCCCTCACCGCCGTGGGCTTCCTGCTTTTCAGGGGTGGTTCTTGGATGATCACTTGTACCCCCAGCCATAATAGTGAGAGAGACTGCCATGTATCAAGTATCTCACAGCACGATAAATACTGGGTATCATGGATCTGTGCGATTATAGATTTAACCATAAGTTGACGTACCCGCAAGGTTCCAAGTAGTATACTAGATAGAATCCCATACTAATTTCTAGGACATCGACATAATGGCCGTTCTCTCCTTGTTGAAGCTGTACGGAGGCTGGGGTGGCCGAGAAGGTAGCAGCACTGTAACTGCAGTTCTTACCTCCTACCACTCCTGCTTCCCTTCCCTCCCACCTATGATCTCACCAGCCTAGGTTATATAGCCATTATGTTCACTCGTCGGCCGGGGTGTCAGACAGGTAACATGTGTGTTTAGACTTGTATAAAACTGGTTGTTTTCTCATTCTTTATGGAGATTAATAACTTTTCTATTGTTTTGTTGTGATGTGCATATTTTATATGTACCAGTGTCTTTTTTCGAACTAGGTGAAATCGAATTTTACTAGATCATATTTATGTTGTCTGTTCGATATGATGTTTATATATCCTCACAGCAGAATGTTATTAGTTTTAGCTTCTTAATGGAACTGCGCATTAATTCTCCATAACTAAAGAAAGTTACAGTAGGGAGTTGCTTGATAACACTGCTTAGTTGACCTGTAGCTACTCACGGTTTAGAGCTCGATAAAAATACTCTCTATCTCTCTCTCTTTCAATCTATCTCCTTGCTCTTCCTCTCATCCTTGACCATATTTGTGAACCCTTCCAGTGTTCTGAATTTACGAGATCATCAGGTACAGTTTGCATTTTTAAAACAACAGATCCTGTATAGGATGTATTACCATATTTCAGAGCATAACTCGTGCAGTATTATGGCAGCACATGCTATAAATCTCAACTGTTGTTGAAAAACAAAAGTGTACATCAATTTATGAAGTAAACTCAACAGTGGAGAAGTTTGGATGTGTGGTCACAAGTCCCACGAGCAGACGTAAACTTTGACTGCTGTAGTTGTGGTCAAGAGGTCTAGGATTTGCCCCTTTATTGTGTATGCAGAATGGGACCTTGTTTGTATTCATGCTGCCAAGATGTGTATCAGAAGAACCTGGTGCCACTATTGTTAATAGTTATTTCATTATACACAATGATCAACTACCGTATATTTCACTAAGTTGATAATCACCATTATATTAGTACCTAGCCTGGCCTATCCTGTTACCTAGATTGTGAGGTGTCCCCTTTATTGCATCCTCAGCCAGCTAACTCCTATTGAAAACAAATCCTAATTGACCCATTGTACCTGCAAATGACTATCTAGTGACCCCTTTGCCCTACTCTCCCCAGAGATAACTTGTATACATCCTCAGCCATCAGTACATATTCTAGGAGTGGCACCAAGTTCTGATTACACCCACTAGTCTCTCCCAGTCAACCCTACCAGGGGGAAGGGAAGGTCTGCCCTATGTATCCTTACAGTCAATCTTGCTAGGAAGGAGAGGGAGGGAAGCTGACTGATACAGCCCTAGCAATCAAATTTGTCTCAAAGGATTAACCACAAAACACATTGGCAGTCTCCCACTAAGGCAGGGTGATGACCACAGTGTTGAAAGTTTCTTTTTTCAGTCAGATGTAGCATTAAATCTTTGAGATTTAAACAATAAGGCTCGTACTGTCTAGTACTCTAAGTTTATAATGATTTGTCATGTTATTACAAGAGCAATTATGAAATTCTTTTTTCTGAATGAGTTCTCTAAGACATATTAAGTCATTAGTGAACCTTTGAGGTCAAATTTCCTGTGAGGGGACTATACAGTCAACTCAGTCAGCCTTTTTTTTTTTTTTTTTTTTCTGGGGAGGGTAAGGTCATTTGCCATAATTTCAACCAACCTTGTTAGGGGACAAAAATTAAAAAAAAAAATTACACTGTGGAAGAATAATCTTCTACACTCCACAATGTCAGCTTAGTTTTGACTAACACCACCACAGCCCTAACAACCAACTTAAACAGATAACTAATATAAGACATATTGTACTGTTTGAGACATCTGTATGTATAAATCTAGTACTATGAAGTTTACCTCAGACTGTTGTGATAAAATCATGGACAATAACGGCTGCTAGATTTTGCTGAGATAAATAGTTGTTAATTCATCAATGTTCCCTAAAAAACTTGTTTCTGGTCATGTTAAGGTGTGGACATGGGCTCTATAGCCTTCACTGGAATCTAAGTTTATGTGGGGCAGCATAAGGCTAATCATGTACATTATTTAGGGGTAACTTTTGACTCTTGAGTCATCACTAGAGAACTGTTGTATATAAGCATAGAACTTTCTAAATACTTTGACTTTCATTAAAAACAAAAAAGTTTATTTAAAGCAAGATTGGCTGTTCGGTGACAAGGCACGAGGGTTGATGGCGAAGACATGTAGAGGTATATCCTGACAGTTGTTTGTTTATAACTACTAGTAATGAAACTTAAAACAAAAAAACTACTACTCTATTCAGGGTTAGATCTCATTTCAGAAGTTAAAATGAAAAATAGGATTTTTTTGACCTATGTAACATTTAACAGAGTAAAAAAAACAAAAAAAAAAAAACACAAGACTACCTTGAGGTTCTTGACAAATAGTGGCTTGCAGGGCTGCGACACCACCTAACCTCAGCCTCGACACTACTTTGTGGTCAGCTGGTGACATCCTTGTGTAAGCTGCTGACCATACCAGCAAGGTCGTCTTACAACCACTTGGGATTTTAAAATGGAAAAAAATAGTTCTTTAAGTATGAACTGTTAGATACTGTAATAACTTGTTATAACTTTTGTGATCACAGTAGTGGGGTACTCTATTGACAAATGCTAGTCTTCAGTATATGCTATATTTTAGGTTCAGTAGACAGAGACGTTTATATATGTATATAAATATATATATAATGTATACACATGTATAATGTTTATACACATACATGTATATACATGTGTGTATATATACAAAATACATAATGTATTTATGCATACAGTGTATGTGTATACATTATGCATGTGTATACATTGTATACATGTACAATGTGTATAATGTATATGCATGCATATATGTGATGCACGTATATACATGATATATGCACATATTCACTATATGGATACACGTGCATATGTGTATGCATCATAAATACATGTGTATACATTATGTATATATGTATAAACATATATACATACTATATACATTATGTATACAGGTATATATACACAGATGTATATACATGTGTACATATACACTTGTACACATATGTCTATACATGTATATGTATACATATATACATGGTGTGTGGGTATATATATATATATATACACACTTAAAAAATATACATTTATGTACATACATGTGTATATATATATATAATATATATGAACTTGGAGCGATCATTTTTGTGTATAAACTTGCTAAATGTTCTTCTAGTTCTTCAGTTACTATTAAAATATTGTACAGAATTGGTGTTGGAAATCTTACTGTGGTGTCTTCTGCGCCATTACTGCCAATTTGGTCATATGATAAACTGTACATTTTATAAACTAATTTCCTCGGTTATCATCATTACGTAGGAGTCATAGTGCCTAGGGAATGGGCGGTAATCCTGTTTGATCCAAGGAAGGGTAGCTCCAATTCCTTGGATCAAGAGCCCTTCACCCGCATTGAGGCACTCGCCCCTTAAAGGGTAATTTACATAGCTACTTATTTTAATTATTAAACCAGTATCTCATAGTTTGTTGTCACTGTGCATATAACAAGAGTAAATCTATAATATTGTATTCATGTACAATACTGGTATATTTGTAATTTTTTTTTTTTTTAAGATCTCATTATTTAACAGATGTACACTGCATTAGGGTTTATTGGTCTTGTACCCAAAACTGGTAGATATGACCAGCATTTAGTGGTTATACAACTAGGCCTTCAGGTAACTTTATCAAAGACTAAATGTTCCAGAGGCAAAACTTGACACAGGTTTGACCTTGTAAAGAGTATCTGAAGCTGGTTTATCTCTATCCCCCACAACCCATCATTTAAAGAGATTAGTGGTGTCAATTGCTTCTAAGCGTTTGATAATTTCTCTTGTTACTCCACTGTTCAACAGATATATTTTTTCACTGTACATGAGATTTTCAAACATAGCATCTAGTAGGCTCTTTGACTGCCAAAAACCTTTAACATATTTTTTATTGTATTTATATATATTTAAAAAAAGTAAATTAAAGTAAATTGAGTCCTCCTTCATTCTGGGATCATTTTCTACCTTCACATTGGCACCACTGTACGTCTCTGTCTGTTGTTCCAAAAATTGTCCCCTCCAGCCCCCACCCCCACCTCCCCCCTCCCTTTTAGTCAGTTATAAGAGGACGAAGCACTGAACTAACTTTGCATTTCTAGAGGCAATAAGGAAATATAGTTAATATACTGTAAAGTTCTCGTGTTGCAAATTTATTAAATAAAACTGAGAAACTGCCAATGTCTTATTATTATCCCACTAGATAAAATCTTGTTTGCTTGGGTAAATGTTATTAAATTACAATGCTTTTTTTTTACATAGTTTTTAACCAATAGACCTTCTGTTTTCCTTAGTTTTAAACTTTTAGTTCTTTTGTCATTTTATTTAGTGGACTTCTGAAGAATACTGTGGAAAGCTGAATTTGGATGACATTTCATGTAAGAAATGAAAGCATTATCAATAAGAGCCAGAGATGAATGTCTACTCTACCTGAGAGGAAATAGGTAAGGCAGTGAAAATTCATGGTTTCACCATCAATCCAAAGGCTAAACTCGGATAACCAAGGCAATAATAATAAGACAGACTCAGAGCCACATCTGAACGTGACAGGGCAGGGGACAATGAGCTCTAGAGAAGGTTGTGCAAATTATTTACACTGGAGCAAGAACTGGTACTAAGATGGAAAGTGCAAATCCTGATCAATGGTTGAGCACTGAGATTATATTAGAAGGGATTAGAAGACAGTGGAACTACCAAAAGTATAATTCAGAGGGCTGAGAAAGGGTTGCTCTGGCAGCTAGAGAAGAGGACGGAAAATAAGACTAAGACAGCATATAAATCTTCAACTCTTTAACCCATCCTGCAGTCAATCTAGGAAGGAATAAAGGGAAGGGGTGAAGAATGTTTTGAGTGCTAGGCGTTTGAAACGTCCAACAAGCTTGTGTACGAGATCAAACTGAAAACAAGTGGTTTTTATGGCCCAACATGCTAGTGGACTGTGAGCAAGGTAATGTTTATGAAAGGATTTGGGGAATCAGTCAGCTGGCCTTAGAATCCTTGAGGTAAGTAGTACAGTCCCTGCACTCTTAAAGGAAGGGGAAGAATGCCACAGTTCAGAGTCATCTAAACTGTGATGTCAATGCACTTCTGACAAGGCAGCAATTGATTGAATGACACTGAAAAGGGAGGTCTGTGTATCAAAAAAATAATCCGAGTGCAGATGAACCAAAGCAGACCGCAAATGGTCAACTTAATGGAATTTAGCCACAAAAAAAGCAAAGTAATAAAATGGGAACAATGGAGATTTTAGAATACACCACCTAAGGAAAAAAATTATTCACAAGTATTCTGGTTAAAAAAAAAAAAAAAAAAAAAAAAAAAAAAAGACCTAGGAATAACTAATATCTAGCACTAGTCCCTTGAAGTACTGACAGAATAGCATCAGCAACACATGCTAAGCTCATAAATTGCATTCAGGAACCTATGTAAAGATGATCAAGACCCTTTCATGTATGAGACCAATTCTTGAATATGCAACGCCAGAGTGGAGTCCTCACCTGATCAAACATGGTCCAAGGAATCGTATCCAGACTAGTGCCCCAACTGGAGGAGAATGAACTGTGAAGAAAGAATGAGAGTTAGATCTCTCAAAGAATGCACAAAGAAAAGAGCAAGACAAAATACTCTAGGGCATAGTAGACAAGGAAAGGCATTTTACCAAAGTGAACAACTACCACATATGATATGAACAAACTATACACCCCAGTGAACACAAGGTATAAAAGTATTGAAATGTAATGATTAGAGAATAGTGAAACCCATACAAGGTTTAAAATCAGACGTGATGAAGCCTATGTCAGTTAGTTGAAAGTCATGAGGCAAAGCTAAGAGCTAGATCTCATGACCTGCAAATTCAAACAGATAATAAGAGAAACAACATGAATGGTTGTTATAGACAACTATTATATTTTATACAATTACTTGCAGAATCTATGAGGCAAATATGTAATTAAGCAAGAAAATTATCCATTCGACCTCCCAACTTGTGACGCTGTTAATAAACCATACCACAGGTGAGGACTGAACTCGTGGAGAGTGAGTTGTAAAACTACAGGCCAATGTGTAAGCCCATGGTATGGTTTGTTTGCAATCATGTCATTATGATTTCATAATTCACACTGTTAATAACTTTTGGCTTAATATTAAATTTCCACAGTTTTTAACAGCCTTC
Source organism: Cherax quadricarinatus (assembly GCF_038502225.1). Taxonomy (NCBI): domain Eukaryota; kingdom Metazoa; phylum Arthropoda; class Malacostraca; order Decapoda; family Parastacidae; genus Cherax; species Cherax quadricarinatus. The sequence goes on from NC_091355.1 coordinate 5,744,825, forward strand.
ATACTTCATCAAATTTTGGCCAGTGAGCTGTTATCCATGTAACCCAGTCCACGTGTTCTAAAAAATCAATTAAGTCACACACTCCAGAAAATACATGTTCTAACCAGATTCATTTCATAATAATTTAAGATTGTAAAATTTGCTGCCTGTGTCATCATTTGTGGTTGTCTCAGACTCCCTTAGTGCTTTACAGGCTATACAGAAATTTGATACACCTCGCCCCTTAGTCCTCCGTATCCAACTTTGGCTACGCTGCATCTTTACCAAGCATAAAGATATTGTTTTTTGTTGGGTCCTTGGTCATGTTGACGTACAGGGCAATGAACAGGCAGACACTGCTGCACGGTCAGCAGTACATGACCTACCAGTTTCATATAGAGGTATTCCATTTACGGACTATTTTGCTGCAATATCTTCCCACCTTCACACCCGTTGGCAACAACGTTGGTCTGTTGTGCTCGGCAACAAACTTCAATCTATTAAACCGAGTATAGGTTACTGGCCGTCTTATCACCAGTGTCGAGGTTGGGAGACTACTCTCTCCCGTCTTCGCATTGGCCATACTCGTCTTACTCATGGATATCTCATGGAGAGGCACCCTGCTCCTCTGTGAGAATTGCCAAGCTCCATTATCAGTCAGCCACATTCTGTTGGACTGCCCACTTTATCAACGAGCACGCAGAATTTACCTCCGTCGTCGTCTTCGCCCCGCTGCTCTCTTTACCTTCCCTTCTCGCTGATGGACCCACCTTTCATCCGGACTCTCTCATTGACTTTTTGACAACAACTGACTGACTTCACAAATTCTGATACCTTCAGCCCTTTCTACTTCAATCTCTTGCTACCCTCTACCCCCCATACTATCCCCTGCCCCGCTGTTTTCTGTAACCTACTGATCATCCCTCCTCCCTTCTGCCACCCAATACCCTCGCTTCCTTCCCTACCCTGCAGCGCTGTATAGCCCTTGTGGCTTAGCGCTTCTTTTTGATTATAATAATAATGTAAAATTTGCTATACAGCTTCTGGTAAAAACACTGACCTGATAAAACTGTAAACCATGCATAAGGATCTGCAAGAAAATTGCTTTATAAGTATAATTAGATTTTATTTAAAAGAATTACTTCATAGTTACAAAATTACACTAAAAAATAACTTCTATTTCTAAATTTTAAAAAGCAGTCTAAATTCTAGCATGAACAACTGCCAATAGGAAAATCAAGATAAAAAACAATAGAAAGATTCTTTTTAACCTAGAATACAAATTTTGTGAAATATAGAAATAAAAGTATATTTAAAAGTAATAAGTATATGTTGCCAACATCAAGTAACTATAAAGACTATTGAGCATTAAAATTACTTTTGGCATTTTACAAATTTAAAATTCTGGCAAGTTAAGAGAAAAATAAAACCAACTTAACTTTCTTAATATAAAAACAAAATATCTACAAGATCCATTACAAAAAATTATATATACAAAGAAATTCTACATGTTAGTTATGCTTTTATTGTTTTAAAAATTAAACTAATCAGTGGTTATGTAATTAAGCATTAAAGTCTGCTTCACCTTAACTTTTAGGTACGTATCTCCTATACCAGCAACGAGTAGAACAGGAAGTCTTAAAGATACTCTACACAGCACCTGTGAAGAAAACTCTTAGCAGCTCTTTGTAAAATCTGAAGATACTCTCACTCGGGTGGGCTAAGAATACCCCCAAATACCTACACTTAAAACCTAGATCTCTTATTTAAGCCAAACTGTCGAGACGCTGCGTGGCCCTGAATGCCAACAGCACATCGATCCTGGATTGTTGAAACGTCTACTTTTGGTGTGCCACCCGAAGATCGCTTACGGGAGGGAACAGCAAGTGGGTCGCACTGTCTCAGAATTTCCACATCTTGAAACACAACTTGTGAGCCACCTCCAACAGTTGGAAGCACATCACCCTGACAAATAAATTATACATTATATAGAAAATATAGATACAGCACTATACTGTATATAAAATTAAGACCAACAAAAAACAGGTTCTTCAAGATACATATTTAAAAATATTAGAAAAAATGAGTATCAAATTATCTACACTGACAAACATTCATAAAAAAAGATGGAGAAAATGAAGAATAGGAGAATGCAAGGACAACACTGGACTTGGGCATGAAAGATCCAACCAGTGACATCTTGCTAAATAGAAAGTATTGGTTGCCATTTTTTTAAACATACTAGCTGTCTCCCAATGAGGTTGGGTGACCCAAAAACAAAACACTTTCACCATCACTCACTCAACTGTTCACACATGCCTGCTGACTACCCAAGCCCATTGTATACAAAACCTCTTGAACCCCTTTCCCTTCAACCTTTTCCAGGGTGACTCCTACCCCTCCTCCTTTCCATTACAAATTATACACCCTCCATTTTGCTCTATCCTCTCTAAATGTCCAAACCACCTCCACATCCCCTCAATATCCTCAGCTCTCTGGATAATACTTTCGTAATCCTGTACCCCCTATCTTCAAAACTACGAATTCTCTGCATAATATTCACACTACACGTTGCCCTCAAGCATGACATCTTCACTGCCTGCTACCTCCTCCTTGCTGCAATATTTAAAACTCATGCTTCACACCCACATAGGAGTGTTGGTATCACTATAGTCTGATACATTCCCATCTCTCATACATATCTTAATCGGAGCCTCACTATCCTCATAAAAACTGCTTTAAGTAACCTACAACCTATTCCATATATTTGCAACATCTGCCACATTGCTTCCCTATCCACCCTATCATATGCTGCCAATATTTAAACATTTCAAGCATTTGAAAGAGGTTTACTCTAATGGAACTTTCATAGCAACAGATAAGCAGGTTGACATACTAGCTGAGAGGACAAAAAGCAATAAACAATTAGGTAAATCAGATGAATGAAAATTAGCAATGCATAAAAATATAAAAAACTGAAGTTTAATAATGTATGAAAAGCTACTCTGAGTCCAGTGAACCACTTATGAATAACCTGTCTAAATACCTCAATCACTAGTATTTTATTTACTCTTCAATCCCTTTTTGCTAAGTCTACCAAATTTTCATCATGCCTTTCTTCTTCTTCATTCTATCATCCATTCCTACTGATGGCTCTGAATGCCAGTTGTAACATCCTGAGGGAGAGCAAACACATGAAAGTGGCAGTCCATGTGGTACACTGACACTTCCACAGAAAAGTCCTCACATTTCAAAATGTTACATCAGGAAATCCTACCATCAGAACCCAAATTTACAGCCCATTCTAGCTGGACTAATAATGCTCATACTCTGATCTCCAAACAGAAGTTTGGTGATGATATCAAACCAATGAGATTCTTCATATTTAAAATTGAACAAGATTTCTTTTTCTGACTACCAGAGAAGAGTAGGAGAACCTTAATATTGCAAACCCTTCATATAACTCCTTCCAGGACAGGTCGCTGAACAACTGGTAACAGGTATCAGGTCAAAGATTTTGAAGAGGATCATTTAAGACCATCTAAGCTAGTCAATATGCCCTTAGTCTCTCTCTCTCACTATCCTATCAAAACTTGTCTTTAGAAAACTTCCAAACCTAGTGACTTAATAGAGATTCCTCTGGTTTCCTGAGAGTGGGTCCTTTGGTCCCAATGCTGTATAGGACCCCTTTGTTTTGGGTTAAAAAAAAAGAAAAGCTCTCTGCTAGGATCAAGACTGGGTCTCCGGGTCAGAAATGCACATGACATCGGCCTTGACAGATATCCTATGCCCGAGTCTTTGCTGGAAAATGCCTAGTTTTGCTGATGAAAGGAAACAAAGAATCTGATGAAATGATTAGAAATCTTTCACTGGGACAGCACTGTATGACACTTGTGGGTTTAGCACTTATGATTGTAATAATAATAATACTAATAATAATAATAATTAAATTGGAGGAGTTTAAAGTTATTACATACTGTGGCCCTTTGATCGGCATTAGTTGATGTAAGTTATAAAATATTAATCATGATGTGCTTTAACTAATGATGACAAATGAAGTTCTTCTACCATATAAAGCAATTCCATAATCATGTTTAAAACATCTCCTGCAACAGACTGCAGTAATGTCTCTTGCTTCATCAAACAAAATTATTAGCTGAGATACCGATTAACATTCTCAGCGATGGCAGGATAACATACTTTATGCAACAATGTAGAGTACTTGCTTTTTTTTCAGCATCCCCTAGATTAAGCCTTAACAACTTTAGACTATATCCTCATGATGCAAGAATACAGGTAGTGATGCACGAGTAGATTTGGTTATTCTCTGAGGACTTGTGAGGGACTATGCCGATGATAATATTCTAAATAGCTCTTGTTCTTTTTTATTTCTTCTATTGTCCATGGGGAAGTGGAAAAGAATCTTTCCTCCGTAAGCCATGCGTGTCGTATGAGGCGACTAAAATGCCGGGAGCAATGGGCTAGTAACCCCTTCTCCTGTATACAATTACTAAAAAAGAGAAGAAGAAAAACTTTATAAAACTGGGTTGCTTAAATGTGCGTGGATGTAGTGCGGATGACAAGAAACAGATGATTGCTGATGTTATGAATGAAAAGAAGTTGGATGTCCTGGCCCTAAGCGAAACAAAGCTGAAGGGGGTAGGAGAGTTTCAGTGGGGGGAAATAAATGGGATAAAATCTGGAGTATCTGAGAGAGTTAGAGCAAAGGAAGGGGTAGCAGTAATGTTAAATGATCAGTTATGGAAGGAGAAAAGAGAATATGAATGTGTAAATTCAAGAATTATGTGGATTAAAGTAAAGGTTGGATGCGAGAAGTGGGTCATAATAAGCGTGTATGCACCTGGAGAAGAGAGGAATGCAGAGGAGAGAGAGAGATTTTGGGAGATGTTAAGTGAATGTATAGGAGCCTTTGAACCAAGTGAGAGAGTAATTGTGGTAGGGGACTTGAATGCTAAAGTAGGAGAAACTTTTAGAGAGGGTGTGGTAGGTAAGTTTGGGGTGCCAGGTGTAAATGATAATGGGAGCCCTTTGATTGAACTTTGTATAGAAAGGGGTTTAGTTATAGGTAATACATATTTTAAGAAAAAGAGGATAAATAAGTATACACGATATGATGTAGGGCGAAATGACAGTAGTTTGTTGGATTATGTATTGGTAGATAAAAGACTGTTGAGTAGACTTCAGGATGTACATGTTTATAGAGGGGCCACAGATATATCAGATCACTTTCTAGTTGTAGCTACACTGAGAGTAAAAGGTAGATGGGATACAAGGAGAATAGAAGCATCCGGGAAGAGAGAGGTGAAGGTTTATAAACTAAAAGAGGAGGCAGTTAGGGTAAGATATAAACAGCTATTGGAGGATAGATGGGCTAATGAGAGCATAGGCAATGGGGTCGAAGAGGTATGGGGTAGGTTTAAAAATGTAGTGTTAGAGTGTTCAGCAGAAGTTTGTGGTTACAGGAAAGTGGGTGCAGGAGGGAAGAGGAGCGAATGGTGGAATGATGATGTAAAGAGAGTAGTAAGGGAGAAAAAGTTAGCATATGACAAGTTTTTACAAAGTAGAAGTGATGCAAGGAGGGAAGAGTATATGGAGAAAAAGAGAGAAGTTAAGAGAGTGGTGAAGCAATGTAAAAAGAGAGCAAATGAGAGAGTGGGTGAGATGTTATCAACAAATTTTGTTGAAAATAAGAAAAAGTTTTGGAGTGAGATTAACAAGTTAAGAAAGCCTAGAGAACAAATGGATTTGTCAGTTAAAAATAGGAGAGGAGAGTTATTAAATGGAGAGTTAGAGGTATTGGGAAGATGGAAGGAATATTTTGAGGAATTGTTAAATGTTGATGAAGATAGGGAAGCTGTGATTTCGTGTATAGGGCAAGGAGGAATAACATCTTGTAGGAGTGAGGAAGAGCCAGTTGTGAGTGTGGGGGAAGTTCGTGAGGCAGTAGGTAAAATGAAAGGGGGTAAAGCAGCCGGGATTGATGGGATAAAGATAGAAATGTTAAAAGCAGGTGGGGATATAGTTTTGGAGTGGTTGGTGCAATTATTTAATAAATGTATGGAAGAGGGTAAGGTACCTAGGGATTGGCAGAGAGCATGCATAGTTCCTTTGTATAAAGGCAAAGGGGATAAAAGAGAGTGCAAAAATTATAGGGGGATAAGTCTGTTGAGTGTACCTGGTAAAGTGTATGGTAGAGTTATAATTGAAAGAATTAAGAGTAAGACGGAGAATAGGATAGCAGATGAACAAGGAGGCTTTAGGAAAGGTAGGGGGTGTGTGGACCAGGTGTTTACAGTGAAACATATAAGTGAACAGTATTTAGATAAGGCTAAAGAGGTCTTTGTGGCATTTATGGATTTGGAAAAGGCGTATGACAGGGTGGATAGGGGGGCAATGTGGCAGATGCTGCAAGTGTATGGTGTAGGAGGTAGGTTACTGAAAGCAGTGAAGAGTTTTTACGAGGATAGTGAGGCTCAAGTTAGAGTATGTAGGAAAGAGGGAAATTTTTTCCCAGTAAAAGTAGGCCTTAGACAAGGATGTGTGATGTCACCGTGGTTGTTTAATATATTTATAGATGGGGTTGTAAGAGAAGTAAATGCGAGGGTCTTGGCAAGAGGCGTGGAGTTAAAAGATAAAGAATCACACACAAAGTGGGAGTTGTCACAGCTGCTCTTTGCTGATGACACTGTGCTCTTGGGAGATTCTGAAGAGAAGTTGCAGAGATTGGTGGATGAATTTGGTAGGGTGTGCAAAAGAAGAAAATTAAAGGTGAATACAGGAAAGAGTAAGGTTATGAGGATAACAAAAAGATTAGGTGATGAAAGATTGAATATCAGATTGGAGGGAGAGAGTATGGAGGAGGTGAACGTATTCAGATATTTGGGAGTGGACGTGTCAGCGGATGGGTCTATGAAAGATGAGGTGAATCATAGAATTGATGAGGGAAAAAGAGTGAGTGGTGCACTTAGGAGTCTGTGGAGACAAAGAACTTTGTCCTTGGAGGCAAAGAGGGAAATGTATGAGAGTATAGTTTTACCAACGCTCTTATATGGGTGTGAAGCGTGGGTGATGAATGTTGCAGCGAGGAGAAGGCTGGAGGCAGTGGAGATGTCATGTCTGAGGGCAATGTGTGGTGTGAATATAATGCAGAGAATTCGTAGTTTGGAAGTTAGGAGGAGGTGCGGGATTACCAAAACTGTTGTCCAGAGGGCTGAGGAAGGGTTGTTGAGGTGGTTCGGACATGTAGAGAGAATGGAGCGAAACAGAATGACTTCAAGAGTGTATCAGTCTGTAGTGGAAGGAAGGCGGGGTAGGGGTCGGCCTAGGAAGGGTTGGAGGGAGGGGGTAAAGGAGGTTTTGTGTGCGAGGGGCTTGGACTTCCAGCAGGCATGCGTGAGCGTGTTTGATAGGAGTGAATGGAGACAAATGGTTTTTAATACTTGACGTGTTGTTGGAGTGTGAGCAAAGTAACATTTATGAAGGGATTCAGGGAAACCGGCAGGCCGGACTTGAGTCCTGGAGATGGGAAGTACAGTGCCTGCACTCTGAAGGAGGGGTGTTAATGTTGCAGTTTAAAAACTGTAGTGTAAAGCACCCTTCTGGCAAGACAGTGATGGAGTGAATGATGGTGAGAGTTTTTCTTTTTCGGGCCACCCTGCCTTGGTGGGAATCGGCCGGTGTGATAATAAAAAAAATAATAAAAAATAATATTCTTTAAGGCACTTGTGCTCTTATTGAGTGTGCCTCTGTGTTCACCTCTTTCAGGGTTGGGAAAATAGCAACTCTAGAAAATAAAATTCTTTCACTGCCCTCACGGTCAATATGCAGCACAGTATACAAAACAATAATGGTGCCACAAGCACACTGTTAATGTGTGTAAACATCAGGGAACCATGACTTTTCAACCTTTCACCAGTATATACAGTACAGGAAATATAGCAGAAATAAAGGTACAAGTTTTCAAGAGGAAACTTGTCATGCTGAATCTGTTAGGTTGGAAGGCTGGCAAGCCATAAGCAACAATAGTCTGGCTGCTCATGAAGTCACCAGAGAAGCATGGCTTCAAGCTGGGCTGTGATTTGTAGAAGTCAAAGCTAAATTAATCACAGCTACCAGTAAACTTACCTATCAAACATATTAACTTTCTATACAAGAACGTCAAGAGGGTTTTGCATGCATATGAACAAACTTTTAAGCTCTACATTGGCATGCACATTTTACTACCCAAGTCTACTACCTTATACAACTTTGTTTCAAGTTCCCCCTCAGAATCCTGCTGCTGACTTGTCAAGCAATACCGTGAGACACGACCTTCTGTTAAATCGCCACTACGTAGACAAGTGACCGATTTTCGTCTTGGCAATGCTGGCTGAAGTACTGTTCCAGTCGGTACCTCCTGTTATTGTATCACAGTAAAATAAGCAATCTATTCAACCGACAAATAAAAACTTACTGCTCCATTATCTGCTTATGCGCTAATCAACCTCTTCTCTATACTCTCTCTCATTTTGCCATTTTAATTATTCATCTAGCTACCAATCAGGTACCAATCATATGTAGCTTACCTCTTGCAATCTTATCAACTATTACATGTTCTATAAATACACAATAGAATGAATAACTAAAGTGCAATGAACACTTGTCAGTGCTCAATAATAACTCACTTGGAGACACAAACTCAGGAGTTTAATTGATCTGTATATTTCAACCCCCTTGTGGGATCCTCTTCAGCAGAAGAGGATCCCAGAAGGGGGTCAAAATATGCAGATCAATTAATCTCCCAAGTTTCTGTCTGCATGTGGGTTATTATTGAACAAAGAATGCTTACTATCAGCCACTTTTTTTTTAAATTTGGCATCTCCCAATGATGTTGGGTGACACAGGAAACACATTTACCATCTTCCAATCGATAACTGTCTTTCTAGATTTTTTTTAAACACACCAGCCATCTTCCACCAAGGCAAAACTATCTACATATTTTCATAGACGAGCGATTATTTGTACCAAACAGGCAAGAGCAAGCTTTAGAATGGCCTAGCCAAAATCAGACATAGCCAGCTAAGAAAGGTTTATTAACCCTTTGGGGGTCGACAGGTCCTCTCAGAGACTTGTTCTCAGGGTTGGCCAAATTTCAAAAAAAAAAAAAAAAAAAAAAATTATTTTTTCTTATGAAAAGATAGAGAATTTTTTCCTGATCATAATGACACCAAAAGTATGAAATATGATGGAATACTTACGGAATTATGTTCTCGCGAAGTTAGCGGTCTCGACGATGTTTACGCATCGGCGATTTTGCCCACTTTGAGCCCTATTTTCGGCCAATTCCAGTGTACTAGTTGACAAAAATCATAACTATTTCGCTAGAACTCCATTTTTTCTATCGAATGAGTACAAGAAACCACCCATTTACCGATTTCAACTATCCAATACAGTGGTCAGAATTTAGCAATTTTGCCAATTTCACACAAATTTCAAAAGATGCCAATTTCCGAACAGGGTCCAGAATAAACAAGAAAGACATTCCTGGCACTAAAATAACAAGTGCTCTGTTCGTTAGTCACATCCCCAGGCCCCTCTTATATTTCTTTGGCTTTCCACTTTGAATTTTTATTCTTACAAAAAAAATAATATTTACTGTTATGCAGACTACTGCATTAGTGTAGAAATGGTATAAATAATATCAGCGCACTTGTGAAAGAATATTAGACTCACCAGTTGACGTGTATTGGACGCTTGGCATGATTTGTTTACTTTTGAACTTCGGTAAAAATCGAACATTTCTGCTACTTTGAGCTCAATTTCAAGGTACTTTTCATTGTAAAACCAGTCAAAATCATCTCAATTTCTGTAAAATGTCTTCCATTCTATAAAATGAGACCAAGAAAACTAGAATACAACAATAAATACCATACGAAAATACAGTGCAAAGTCGCTGTTTTAATCCAAAAACACGGTCAAAGTTTTTTTTTTCTCATTACGCACTGTGTGCTGCAGGATTTTTTTTATACTGCGCACACTAACCACATAGACCCATTCTTACATATGTAGGCCTACCAGCTTTCTCTCACTAGAGTTGAGGGCGCTAAAATTTAGGCGTACTAGTACGTCAAAAACCCTGGGTCGTAAGATGTACTAGTACGTCCAAACCCCCCAAAGGGTTAAACTGCTACTGTAGATATTCAATCAATTTGTTTGTATGTACTTTACAAAAGAAGCTCACTGTTGAGCAAAACATCAAAATTCAAGTTTGTCGTGCACCTGTGAGATTTAAGGTGTTGCAAAACTTTTACTATCTAAACCTTTATAACGTTTTATCCTGTTCCACCAAACTATCTCTGTTCATGGGGTACTCTTACTGAAGCAATATTATTATATATTTTTTATTAACACATCAGCCATTTCCCACCAAGGCAGGGTGACCCAAAAAAGAAGAAACATTTTCATCATCATTCACTCCATCAGTATAGCCAGAGGCGTGCCTACACTACAGTTATTAAAACTTTAACTTATCAACACTCCCTCCTGTACTTCCCACCAGGACTCAAATCCGGCCCGCTGGTTTCCCTGAATTCCTTCATAAATGTTACCTTGCTCACACTCCAACAGCTATATTATTTAATGCTATTAATCATGAAGATTATTTAGGTGAAAGGATAATTCAATGTGCTGTTGTTTCTGTTTGATAACTATCCAATGTGCTGTTGTTTCTGTTTGATAACTCAAAGGTAAATTTCTAGTTCATTAATATGACAATCAGCATTACATAATCACACTGTAAAAAAGCTGGTTTAAATATATAATGATGATAATGTGTACAGGTAAATAAATATACTGCAACAGTGTATATAAAAAGCAGGTACAATTTATTGCAGCACAGTGTGTAATGAGAAAAAAACTTTGACCGTGTTTTTGGATTAAAACAGCGACTTTGCACTGTATTTTCATATGGTATTTATTGTTGTATTCTAGTTTTCCTGGTCTCATTTTATAGAATGAAAGACATATTACAGAAATTGAGATGATTTTGACTGGTTTTACAATGAAAAGTACCTTGAAATTGAGCTCGAAGTAGCAGAAATGTTCGATTTTAACCAAAATTCAAAAGTAAACAAATCATGCCAAGCATCCAATACACATCAACTGGTGAGTCTAATATTCTTTCACAAGTGCGCCGATATTATTTACACCATTTCTACACTAATGCAGTAGTCTGCATAACAGTAAATCTTCTATTTTTGTGAGAATAAAAATTCAAAGTGGAAAGCAAAAGAATGTAAGAGGGGCGTGGGGACGTGGCTAATGAACAGAGGAAATGTTATTTTAGTGCCAGGAATGTCTTTCTTGTTTATTCTGGACCCTATTTGGAAATTGGCATCTTTTGAAATTTGTGTGAAATTGGCAAAATTGCTAAATTCTGACCACTGTATTGGATAGTTGAAATCGGTAAATGGGTGGTTTCTTGTACTCATTCGATAGAAAAAAATGGAGTTCTAGTGAAATAGTTATGATTTTTGTCAACTAGTACACTGGAATTGGCCGAAAATAGGGCTCAAAGTGGGCAAAATCGCCGATGCGTAAACATCGTCGAGACCACTAACTTCGCGAGAGCATAATTCCGTAAGTTTTCCATCAAATTTCATACTTTTGGTGTCATTATGATCAGGAAAAGATTCTCTATCTTTTCATAAGAAAAAAAATTTTTTTTTTTTTCTTTAAATTTGGGCGACCATGAGAACAAGTCTGGGAGAGGGCCAGGGGACCCTGAAAGGGTTAAGAATAAAAAAAAAGGGAGGGGGCCTCAAGTATCAAGGTTAACACTGGCTGATCATGAAGTCACCAGAGAAGCATGGCTTCAAGCTGGGTTGTGATTTGTAGCATTCTTGAGATAGTCCCCTGTGATATTCAGTAGCCTCTTAACCAACCTTAGCTGTTAGGATATATATACAGTGGACCCTCGAATTTAGTAGTGCCTTTTCTGTATGCAAAACTATTTTTATTATCTATAAAATGCATGTTTTGTTAATATTTCCCATAGGAAATAATGTAAATCCAATTAAACCATTCCAGACACCCAAAAATATTAAACAATACATTTTATAGATAAAAATAGTTTTGCATACAGAAAAGGCACTACTAAATTTGAGGGTCCACTGTATATATACATATATTTTTTTTTTTTTAAAGAAACAAAGTATGTACCTGCACAGGCCGATGATCAAGCCATTTTTCAGCACCTTGAGATCTTGACCTCCTGTGACGTAAGTTTACAACTCCAGAACTCTGAAATAATTGTGAAAGGTTTATCATATTTGGTAGAAAGCATCTTACTAAATATAAAGGATACAAGTATTGTTGAATAAGTACAGAATACTGTAGAGATTTTTCTACAATGTAGTTTCAGCTTCACAAATAATTGATACCATCTTCCACATCATTAACACAAAGTGTTATTCATAAAAGCTTGTATATTAATTTCCTCTGCAAAGACAGTGATTATATGTGAATGATGGTGGAAGTGATGAATGATGGTGAATGTTTCTTTTCTGGATCACCCTGCCTTGGTGGGAGACAACCACAATGGTTTTGTGGGCTAGGGGCTTGGATTTCCAGCAAGCGTGCATGAGCGTGTTAGATAGGAGTGAATGGAGGCGAATGATACTTGGGACCTGACGATCTGTTGGAGTGTGAGCAGAGTAATATTTAGTGAAGGGATTCAGGGAAACCGGTTATGTTCATATAGTCGGACTTGAGCCCTGGAAATGGGAAGTACAATGCCTGCACTTTAAAGGAGGGGTTTGGAATACTGGCAGTTTGGAGGGATATGTTGTGTATCTTTATATGTTTGTAGATGAATGGTTCAGAGAACCTACTTCCACATTGAACAAATGTGACACCACCTATGACTGCTGCACCTCTCCTGCCATACGGTTTATAAGCTGCTTCTCTGCTCATATGCCGTATTCTATTCAAGATTGATGGACTGAACACACCGACTCAAGGTTCAGGGACTGATTACCTCGTTCTCCTCCTGTTATTCCAGTTTCTCCTACGTATGGACTGATGAAGCCACTATGTGGCGAAACGTTTCCTCAATAAAGGTACCCAAGAGTTGCACATGTGTCTAATATATCAACATCTTTATACATATATGCTTCTAAGCTGTTGTATTCTGAGCACCTCTGCAAAAGCAGTGATAATGTGTGAGTGTGGTGAAAGTGTTGAATGATGATGAAAGTATTTTCTTTTTGGGGATTTTCTTTCTTTTTTGGGTCACCCTGCCTCGGTGGGAGACGGCCGACTTGTTGAAAAAAAAAAAAAATATCTCTGTCTTATTTGGAATCAATCTTGAATATGAAAACTTTGATGTAAAAATCAGGGGACATTCCCCCCCCTCTCCAACTTCAATTACACTTTCGGAAAACTGTTAACAATAGAGGGTACGCTGTTATCATGCACTCTTATTCATAAAATATACAAGCCATATTCTAAATAATCATTATTTAAACAAATTGCAAAGCACACAATTAAGGATATAAACAGCAAGAACTAATGTTGCAAATCCTCTGCTAATTTATCATGCTACAAAAAATCTGTAGGTAGTTTTAAATTTGTAACTACATAATTAAAGAAAGCTGAGACAAGAGGAGCCTAGGTGAGTACAGCAATTACTTGTGCAGCACTGATTTTTAAGTTCTAACATGCGTGTGTCTGCAGTTTTTTACCACTAAGGTAGAAAGACCCTAAAATCTGTACAAAATTAAAAAAAAAAATCAAAATATTCCATTACTAAAAAACAGATTAAAATGTATTGTACAATAATTATTTTTTTCAACACAGCGACCAACTCCCACCAAGGCAGGGTGACCCGAAAAAGAAAAAAATAATAAATAAATGTTTTACAAATTATATTTAGAGGAAAGCACTAGACTTTTAAGTTTTCAACCAAGGGGAAAGGGGGGTAGCTCCAATTAACTGGATCAAGTCCTTTACCAGCATCAAGACATCTTCCCTTTCTTGAAGGGACTTTCATACATCATTGTGCTACCAATTTGCTAACATAGCTTAACATATTACAAGTCCTACTACTGAGGACAACACCTGCCTGCTACTCTCAAGAACATCACAAAAGCTATGTAAATATGTCAACTGACTTATCTATGCACACAAATCTGAAGTCAGTGTCTTTACACAAAAAAATATGAGAGTCTTCCTAATACAGTATACCGGTTTTAAATTACTCACAAAAATATCAGATGTGTGGATGGCATTACTAGCTTCCAACTTTGGATCAGAATTTGATTTATTCTGGCTTCTGGTTGTTGGACGTATCTGGGAGATATCAGAATCCGACACAGACGGGCAGCTGACTTGAGTACTAGGATTACCATCTAAAAGGATTTCTTGCAGAGCCCGTACTTGTGTCTGGTATATTCTAGACTGTAAATTTCAATATTATATGAGTAATAAAGTAAATTAAGAGAAAGACTGATATTTTCTTGGGGAAAGAGATAAACTTGTAGGGGTCACACATGACTAGAATATATGCAAGTACTGCATACATTTCTTCTGTCAATTCATGCAGTCCTAGCATATGCATGCACTCTTTGTTCTATAAATACATATATACATACTCAAGCCTCCTTATCTACAGTACATCTAAATTTTTAAAATTCAAAGCACTTTCAAAATTCAATACTAACTTTAAAACATTTATTTGTGTCTTTCATATGTGAAACTTCAAAAAAAAAAAAAAAAATTACATCTTTTTTGTAGTCTTTATATGCTTCTCTAGAATTCATTATACATACCATCTATATACCAATCTCTGCAAGTATATACATACTTGCAGAGAAAATATAAAAAAAATCTTCCTTATATCTATAGTTATTTTAGTCCTATCAGTTCTTCATAACCCTACCCTCTGAGCTTCACAAAATAAATGTTTATGACTTTTAAATGCTCAAGCTTCTGCCTTTAAGAAAAAAAAATCCTTTCAATTCTTCCTCAGTGTCCTTTACATCACCATCCTTCCCAGATTTATATACCATAATCAACATAGTTTATATTGCTAAATGTAAAAAGAAAACTTAATGAAAGTATTTCTTCTTTTTCAGGTCACCCTACCTTAGTGGAAGACAGCAGGTGTGTTTCATACACAAAAAAAAAAAATGTTTTTCCATTTTTTGTGACCAAACTATCTGCATTCCTTTGACCCTGATTTTTTTTATGTTAATACATCAGCTATCTTCCACTGTGGCAGGGCAACACGAAAAAATGGAAGCACTGTCACTCATGCAGTCACTGTCGTGCCAGAAGTGAGAAGACATCACAGTTCAGATGCCCCTCCAAACTGCAATATTCTCACTCCTCCTACAGAGTGCAGGCTCTGTACTTCCCACATCCAGGATTCAAGTCTGGCTAACCAGCTTTCCTGAATATCTACAAAAATGTTATCTTGCTCGAACTTGAACAGCATGCTTCCAATCAATCCTAAGGCACTCACAAGTCTGTTAGATGCCCAAGCTCCTGGCATTCAAGACTTCCTTTACCCCCTGCCCTCAACCCTTTCCTTTGATAACCCTGACCCCTCCTTCCACCCCAACCTGATAACACTAGATAGGAAATAGTACTCAAAACATAACTCATCACAAGAAAAATTCATTAATCCCCTCCTGACCACCTGCTCTCATTCTAGTCAATGTAATATATCAAAGGCAGTTTAATTACATACCACATTTCCTCACACACACTCTAAATCTAAAATCTGAATTTGAGCTTACTTTGAATTAGAATAGTTACTGGTTGCCCCATGAACAGTAAAACCTCTCATTAACAAATTTCAGCAATCTCAGACAAAAAAAAAAATGCCCAAACATTGGAAGTTATTTTTTTAACATGCCAGCTGTCTCCCACCAAGGCAGGTGACCCAAAAAAAAAAGAAACACTCACCATCAGGCAAAAATGAGCAAAAGTCCATAACTCTAGATTTTGTTCATAGTGAAAGTGGCCAGTTGTCTTCCAGATAATCGGACCAAGTCCAATGACTCAGACATTTGTCCAGTACAGGCCACAGCAGCCACATTAGGGAGCATTGAAATTTTGGTCAAAGCTGCACTCTTCAGGCATTGTTCCTTATATACATCTTAGATTCAGTGCCAAATATGAAGGTGATTGGTTGAGGTTTAGCCTACAGCATTTGCATTTGAAATTTTTTAATAAGTCTGTATTACTGAGTAGCATAGCCCAGTGTTTTATGTACTGTATCTATGTACTCTGCAGTATTTATAAACATTAACTAACTTTCTCAGTGATTATGCTGGAGTTGCCACTGCTACCACCACCTTAATGGACTATGGCAATATCACCAAGAACGACAAAAGTCAGGTTATTGAACCACAGAAGTAAAAAGATGCCAGACACAAATAGCAAATGTAGAGGCAAGAAAATAAGCTAGCAAACTTGGAAAATATCACATCACTGTATTTTGATGGTAAGAAGACTTCCACTCATGTAATGACAAAGAATAAGAAAACCAAGAAATGGAGTCCAAAAATAGTGGTGAAAGATCATTTTGTCACCATGGTGGAGCCTGGCACTGAATATCTCACTCATGTGACTCCTAAGTCAAGCCATGAAAAGGAGATTGCCAAGACTATCTATACATTTCTGGTGGAACAGAAACTAACTCGGCAGCCTGTTGTATGTGTTGATGGTAAATGCCAGAGCTGACAATGGAGCCATTCATCATCTTGAAATACTGCTTAGTCATCCGGTCCACTGTTTCATCTGTCAACTTCATGGAAATGAGCTGCCATTCCAGGCTGCTTTCAAGCACTATGACAGTAAGCCAAGTGGTCCTGAGCATTGGAGAGGTTCCACTGGCAAGTAAATCAAGGATCCTCTGTCTGAGTTGCCAGTTGTTGTTTTCCAGCCAGTCGATTTCACTGATTTCCCTGCTCTGAACGACAAGGTGGCAGAGGATCTGTCCTAGGACCAGAAATACTTGTATAGGATTTGCAAAGGAGTGATGACAGGTGTGGTTGATGATAACTTGGCTGCTCTTGAACCAGGTCCACTGTGTGTGTCAAGGTGGGATACTTTATGGAGTAAGATATTTAGGCTGTATGTGGCAATATCAAGACCCAGTCAGGAGCTGAAAAGAGTTATCATTATGGCTTTGAAGTTCAGTGCTCCAATGTGGTTCCACATCAAGCTGCACCCTTATGTCAGACACAGTCCAAAGAACATCTTCCAGTTACTGCAATTTATGAGACATCTGAACAGTGAAGAAAAGAAGATAGTAAAGAAGACTGTCCAAAGAAATTCCTACTTTGCTCACACAGATCAGCTGTGCACTGATGAAGACATGACTATGAGAGACAAAGCTGTCTCAATGATAAGAAAAATTAGAGAAGAGAATCAACAGACAGACAGTACTGAGAGCTCTGATGAGGATGGAGATTCTGCTGATGCTGTTGACGAGGACTTGTTAATGTACACTGATGATGAGGATGACAGTGAAGATGAAGAAAATGACAATGTGGCTCCTATTGTCAACTCAAGAAAAGTAGTGATTCCCAAACTAAAGTGGCAAGCAAAGAACTATGATTTCATGATTGACTGGAAGACTGAACTCAAAACTCAGCCTCCTTTCATTGCTTCTCTATCAAATCAACAGGTTCTGAAAATTACTGAGACTACTGGAGGTGCCCAAGTGGCCAAACAACACTCAAGCTGTTGAGAGAGGGATAAAATTGATAACTGAAGCTTGTACTGAAGTGACTGGACAGAAGGCAAGAGATGGATATACCAGGCAAAGAATATTTTCCAGGAAAGTGATGCCCAAGTTTTGCACCAAGAAAGACTTCACTTATAACTTGTAATAGCTTAAAATTAAGTAGCTGATGACTTGATTATTATCCTGACAACCAATAATTTATAACTAATTGCTTTCAATGGTGTATAATTTGACGAAAAGTCAGTCGCGATGCTGTAGGGTAAATGGGCATGAAATGGTCTGAAATTTTGCACAGAAGCTTGTTGTGACCATACAAATAATGCCAAAAAAGTGCAGCTTGCATCTCTAAAATTTGCATTTTTTCAATGCTCCCTAGGCCACATCCAAAACCTGTATGTTTTCATTGTTGCCTAAGCCATAGGCTGCCCATGCCAGTTTATTATTTGTGCATATTCATGCATACACTCCTCATTCAATCTCTAATTTTCCCTGGATTTGCAAGGAACTTGATGGCAAACATGATATGTATGCAAGGGATGGGGTACATCTCTCTGGGGCAGGGGTGGTAGCACTTGCAGACTCGATTGAGAAGGCCATTGGTGAAATGCCTATGATTTTAAACTGATGGAAGATAGAGGTATGGGTGTGTGTGGGAAACAAGCAGGTTGCAACACTAGGGTTGGAAACAGTAAATGTATAAAAGGCATTCAGCATGAAGTTATAAATAAAGACAATAGAACAGGTCAGCAAACAAAGGGGGACAGCAGAGGGCAGCAAGGGACTAGCTCCCTTAAGGTTTACTATACTAATAGCAGGAGTGTTAGAAATAAGATAGATGAGCTAAGATTAATTGCAAGTGCAGGAAACATAGATATTATTGCTATAACAGAGACCTGGCTCAATCTGAAAGATAGAGAGATGCCCTCTGAATGTCACATACAAGGCTATAAATTATTCCACACTGACAGGGTCAACAGGAAAGGTGGTGGAGTAGCGATGTATGTCAGAGACAATTTAAATTGTTGTGTTAGACAAGATATTAAATTAGAAGCGTCAGCCACTGAATCTGTTTGGTTACAGCTTCTCGAGGGCCGAGAAAAACTAATTTTGGGTGTGATTTACAGGGCCCCAAATCTTGATAGGGAGTGCAGTAAACTTCTATGGGACGAAATTCGTAAGGCATCTACATACGAAAATGTTGTGCTAATGGGAGATTTCAACTATAGACAGATTGACTGGAGCAATTTGACAGGAAATTTAGAGTCGGGTGACTTTCTTGATTCGATCCAGGATTGTTTTTTAAAACAGTTTGTGACAGAGCCAACTAGGGGAAATAACCTCCTTGACTTGGTTCTTGCCAGTAGGGAAACACTAATTAATAATCTTGAGGTTAATGATGAGCTTGGGGAGAGTGATCACAAATCACTCAGTTTTAACATATTATGGAATTCCCCTAATAATGGCAATCAAGTCTCCGTCCCTGACTTTCGCTTGGCTGATTTCATAGGACTGAAAAATTACTTAGGTGGGCTGAACTGGAATGACCTGACTAAGGGTCAGGTAGGTGGTGATGGTTGCCGATATGATGCTTTCCAGGGCATAGTTCTAGCTGCTCAGTCAAATTATGTTCCAAATAGGGAAATCAGATCAAACAAAAATGATCCTAAATGGATGAACAATAGATTAAAATATCTGATTGGTCAAAAGAGAGGCATATATAGGCAAATCAAAAGAGGAGAGGGGCAATTAAGAAATCGATATATTCAGTTAAAGAGAGAAATAAAAAAGGGAATTAGAAAAGCAAAAAGAGATTATGAGGTTAAAGTTGCAAGAGAATCGAAGACTAACCCAAAAGGATTCTTTCAGGTATACAGAAGTAAGATCAGGGACAAGATAGGCCCACTCAAAAGTTCCTCGGGTCAGCTCACTGACAGTGATAAGGAAATGTGTAGAATTTTTAACACATACTTCCTCTCAGTTTTTACACAGGAGGATACCAGTGATATTCCAGTAATGATAAATTATGTAGAACAGGACGATAATAAACTGTGCACTATTAGGGTCACAAGTGACATGGTCCTTAGGCAAATAGATAAATTAAAACCTAACAAATCCCCAGGCCCTGATGAACTGTATGCAAGGGTTCTAAAGGAATGTAAAGAGGAGCTTAGCACACCTTTGGCTAATCTTTTCAACATATCACTACAAACTGGCATGGTGCCAGATAAGTGGAAAATGGCAAATGTGATACCTATTTTCAAAACAGGTGACAGGTCCTTAGCTTCGAACTATAGACCAATAAGCCTAACCTCCATAGTGGGAAAATTTATGGAATCAATAATTGCCGAGGCAGTTCGTAGCCACCTTGAAAAGCATAAATTAATCAACGAATCTCAGCATGGTTTTACAAAGGGGCGTTCCTGCCTTACGAATTTATTAACTTTTTTCACTAAGGTATTTGAGGAGGTAGATCATGGTAATGAATATGATATTGTGTATATGGACTTCAGTAAGGCTTTTGACAGGGTCCCACATCAGAGACTATTGAGGAAAATTAAAGCACATGGAATAGGAGGAGAAATTTTTTCCTGGATAGAGGCATGGTTGACAAATAGGCAGCAGAGAGTTTGCATAAATGGGGAGAAATCAGAGTGGGGAAGCGTCACGAGCGGTGTTCCACAGGGGTCAGTGTTGGGCCCCCTGCTGTTCACAATCTACATAAACGACATAGATGAGGGCATAAAGAGCGACATCGGCAAGTTTGCCGATGACACCAAAATAGGCCGTCGAATTCATTCTGACGAGGACATTCGAGCACTCCAGGAAGATTTGAATAGACTGATGCAGTGGTCGGAGAAGTGGCAGATGCAGTTTAATATAGACAAATGCAAAGTTCTAAATGTTGGACAGGACAATAACCATGCCACATATAAACTAAATAATGTAGATCTTAATATTACGGATTGCGAAAAAGATTTAGGAGTTCTGGTTAGCAGTAATCTGAAACCAAGACAACAGTGCATAAGTGTTCGCAATAAAGCTAATAGAATCCTTGGCTTCATATCAAGAAGCATAAATAATAGGAGTCCTCAGGTTGTTCTTCAACTCTATACATCCTTGGTTAGGCCTCATTTAGATTATGCTGCACAGTTTTGGTCACCGTATTACAGAATGGATATAAATTCTCTGGAAAATGTACAAAGGAGGATGACAAAGATGATCCCATGTATCAGAAACCTTCCCTATGAGGATAGACTAAGGGCCCTGAAACTGCACTCTCTAGAAAGACGTAGAATTAGGGGGGATATGATTGAGGTGTATAAGTGGAAGACAGGAATAAATAAAGGGGATGTAAATAGTGTGCTGAAAATATCTAGCCTAGACAGGACTCGCAGCAATGGTTTTAAGTTGGAAAAATTCAGATTCAGGAAGGATATAGGAAAGTACTGGTTTGGTAATTGAGTTGTGGATGAGTGGAACAAACTCCCAAGTACCGTTATAGAGGCCAGAACGTTGTGTAGCTTTAAAAATAGGTTGGATAAATACATGAGTAGATGTGGGTGGGTGTGAGTTAGACCTGATAGCTTGTGCTAACAGGTCGGTTGCCGTGTTCCTCCCTTAAGTCAATGTGACCTGACCTGACTAGGTTGGGTGCATTGGCTTAAGCCGGTAGGAGACTTGGACCTGCCTCGCATGGGCCAGTAGGCCTTCTGCAGTGTTCCTTCGTTCTTATGTTCTTATGTTCTTATAAGTAAAGTGCAATCAACAATGGCTTCTAAAGCAAGTGGTGGTGCCAAGAGGAAATGTGTGGTTCTCAGTGTTAAGCAGAAACTTGAATTAATAAAGAAGGTTCAGTATGACATCTCAGTGGCTCGGGTCTGTGAGGAATATGGTGTTAAGAAACAGTGTTTGATATCCACAGAAGCAATAAAAGTTATTCAAAGTCACCATGATCAATCACGGCATTTTACACCTTATCTCTCCACCATGAAAAGGTAAATAAAATTACTGTAAATTACATAAAGAACTCTTATATTGCTGTACAGTAAAGTACATACTGGACTGTAGTACTACAGGTTACAACACTTGTATTCTTAGCACCCCAGTTGTCTCCTGCATTAGCGGACCCACTAGTTCAGAAAACACCCAGATATTCGGGAAAAACTAATTTCATAATTCAGACATTTCGGACAACTGGCAATAGCGTACATCCCCCTTCCCCTATTAGTCCATTAATGAGAGGGTTCATTGCATTAGGGTCTAATATATTCTGTATCTGTGCCAATTTATCCTCATGTATGCAAAAACTTTTTTTAACCACAGAAAAGATACAAGCCTATTTCTCAATAAATTCACTGTACAATAAAATAAACACTTACCTTTTGCTGACTAAGCTTAGCAATCATGCCAGTTTTAAGCTTCTCTCTCTCTTGTTCTAATTTAGTTTTAAGTCGTGCTTTCATCCTTTGCTTCTCTATCTGCCCTTGTGCCTTGGCCATGTCTAGTTCTTCACGCTAATGAATGAAAGATGTATCCAAGGTATCACAGTACACTTAAAAAACCATTCATAAACTAACCCAGTACAAATAAACAGTGTCCACAGCTCTATTTACAAAACACATTCCATCAGAATAATAAAATTAGTGCCAAGTAAAAGGACATAAATGCAACTGTGACATTTTATTGTGGCAATGTTTCGCTCTCCGGAGCTTTGTCCAGCCGTTACAGCTTGACAAAGCTCCTGGAGAGCAAAACGTTGCTACAATAAAATGTCACATTAGTTGCATTTGTGTCCCTTTACTTAACATACTGTCAGTAATTCTACCAACATTAATACAAAATTAGTGCAGTCAAGAAATGATTGGCTTTCCCGACTGACTTCAACTGGGAAAGAAATAGACAAGTAGCCCCCTAATAATACCTACTTTGGTGGAAAGGATTTAAAAAAAACAAAGAGAGAGAGAGTGGGGAGAAGCAAGTTATAATTAGCATTTAGAATTATGTCATGCACCTGTAATGCACATAAATATTACAAACTAATCTGCCTGGTTGACCAGGCAAGCACCAAATAAATTTGGCCCAAGGCCAGGCTCTGGGAGTAGAAAAACTCTTGGAACTCATCAAAGGTACATCAAAGGTAAAGGTATATCCCAATCTATGCTAGCACCATCTCTGCATAATGCCTATGGTGAAGACTGGTCTTGTTTAAGATTTCCCAATTCCTTTAACATTGGCCAGATTTATCACAGTACAAGGGTTCTGATGGATAATAAACATACCTGCCATGGCAGGTGTCAAGGTGGTGATTTACACAGTGATAATATTAATGCTAATATTATACTTAAGGATGGGCCCAGACCATTTCATGTAACTAATTCACCTTCTTAAAAACAAAAATGACCAAACATAAAATCTTATTTTAATGAAGACAGCAAGCTGAGTTTTTTCATTATTTAGAAAGCAATAAAACCCTTTGGTCATTCATTGTAGCATAAAAAGTGGCCATCATTATTATTAATTTACTGCCATCATTACCAACTGTCAGTTATCTTAATCTGTTGTTTTTTTTTTTTTCAACAAGTCGGCCGTCTCTGAGAAATCAATCATGACTGCACTAATACTACTAATCACACTACAAATTTCGATGAAAGGGGAAATGTTTAGGCCAAATAATTTTGCTGGGTACTCGGGCAGCTCAAATCCTGACACCAAGCTAAAATGACGGGTACTAGAAAAGGTTAGCAAGCTTGTGGAACAATTGTATCACTAGATGCTTCACTATTATAAAAACACAAAGCACTCAGTAAAAGTTTTATACATACATATTAGGGAAAATCTAAGCTTGCATATAGGAATTTATGCATGCCCTGTCACTTGCAGCAGCATCAGTAGCACATGCTTGATCAAACAAAGATATGCATCTGGAAACCTAGCTAAAATTCTGTCCAACACACTTTACCTCGTACAAGGTGACGGGAAGAAAACTAACGAACTCGCCAAGTGTCACTTTTGAGAAAAGTCGCCTACAAACTTTTGCAACATGTTTGCAACACTATCTCAGTAACCAAGCATACAATTCTGATCAAAGTGGTCTCATTCCAAAGCAAATTTAATGGCCATTAAGGTGGTATAGCAAGTCTGTCGGTTTTCTTGGGAGCTAAATCACTGTTTTTGGACATGACCACATGATCAAACATCTCTTTATTCACAATGGAAAAGGGCAGAGTAAAAGTGAGAAACTTGCCAATCTGAGTATGTTTATGATACTTGAAAGAATGATGAACATTTTGGATTAGAAAGTGTAATTTTCACTCACTGGTTAGTTCATCGATTTTCTTCTCAGCACCTCATATAATACGTATCTCTATCTATGCATGAAAAATACTCTGACCATGTGCCTAACCTGTACACTAAAATAATGTACTGGAGATATATGGAAAGAAATGCAGAATAGACTCAATGTAAAGTATGGCTGCCATAAACAGAATTAGACAACACTGCCAACACCCGAAGTCCATGACATTTCGACTTTTTACCAGCAGATGTGAGAAATATACTTGACACAAGTACAGAAATCTTGAGAGGTAACAGAAAGGTTTTCATATGCAGTGCCTGATTAGTCAGGCTGTGATAGCTATGCTGGCCAGCATGCTGCAGGTGACAATAATCTAGATCATCAGGCTGTCACTCAGGAATTCTAGCCACAGGCCAGGCTGCAGGTGAGTAATAATCCTCAAAAATTGGTCACATGTATTGCATCTGGTCTCCCAAAGGCAGTGGTGGTTTATGCACTACAAATATGGAAAGGCCCAGCAAAGATATCAAGTGACGAGGAGCCTTCTACTGTAGTTTGCATATTACCAGAAAGTAAATTACTATAGCAAATAATGAGATCACCTGCACCACAAATAGGTTAAAAATAATTTACATCAGAATAATTTAAAAAGATAATGAAGAAGTTTAAATAAATTGATAAAATTCTTTCCTGTAACAATAATTTGCAGTTGGCCATTATTGGTTACTTAAAATTTAAAATCTTATTTAAAAATATTTTAATCTCAACAGGCTATCTTCCCAAATATTCACTGTACCAAAAGAAGGCAGATTTAGACCAAAGAAACATGAACAAAAATTACATAAATGGGAAATAAACAGCAGCGACCCTCAAACCTCTAAAACTCCCATTAAATGCAAAGCCAGGATCAATAGTAGATGCTGAATCTTTTCTTGATGTATATAATACCCACAGACAATTGATTCTGAAAACTTTTAACCCTCTGACTGTTTTGGCCATATACACGTCTTACGAGCCAGTGTTTCGGACACATACATGTATTTTTTTTTTTTTTTTTTTTTTTTTCAACAAGTCGGCCGTCTCCCACCGAGGCAGGGTGACCCAAAAAAGAAAGAAAATCCCCAAAAAGAAAATACTTTCATCATCATTCAACACTTTCACCACACTCGCACATTATCACTGTTTTTGCAGAGGTGCTCAGAATACAACAGTCTAGAAGCATAAACATATAAAGATACACAACATATCCCTCCAAACTGCCAATATCCCAAACCCCTCCTTTAAAGTGCAGGCATTGTACTTCCCATTTCCAGGACTCAAGTCCGACTATATGAAAATAACCGGTTTCCCTGAATCCCTTCACTAAATATTACATACATACATACATACATACATGTATATACTCAATAATTCTAGCAGCTTAAAATCAAGCAGGAGAAAGCTGGTAGGCCCACATGTGAGAGAATGGGTCTGTGTAGTTAGCGTGCACTGTATAAAAAAAATCCTGCAGCATGCAGTGCATCATGAGAGAAAAAAAACTCCGACCATGTTATTTGATTAAAACGCCGACTTTGAGGTGTATTTTCCTATAGTATTTATGGTTGTATTCTCATTTTCTTGGTCTCATTTGATAAGAATGGAAAACATATTACAGAAATAGAGATGATTTTGATGAGTTTCACGATGAAAATGACTCTGAAATCGAGTTCAAAGTAGCGGAAATGTTCAATTTTTACCAATGCTCAAGAGTAAGCAAATCACACCACACGTCCAATACACGTCAATTGGGAAGTCTAATATTCTTTCACTAGTGCACTGATATTATTTATACCAATTCTACAATAATGCACTACTCTGCATAACAGTAAATCTTCTATTTTTTGTGTGAATAAAAAATCAAAATAGAAAGCAAGAGTAATATAAGAGGGGCCTGGAGACATGACTAATGAACAGAGGATATGTTATTTTAGTGCCAAGAATGTCTGCATTGCTTATTCTGGGCCGTATTTTGAAAATGGCATATTTTTTAATTTGCATGAAATTGGCCAAATTGCCAATTTCTGACCACTTTATTGGGTAGTTGAAATCAGTAAATGGTCGGTTTCTTGTACTCAACTGATAGAGAAAATAGAGTTCTAAAGAAATAGCTATGAGTTTGGTCAACTGAAACAATGGAATTGGCAGAAAATAGGGCTCAAAGTCGGCGAAATCGCCGATGCGTATATATCGCCGAGATCGCTAACTTCGCGGGAACGTAATTCCGTAAGTTTTCGATCAAATTTCGTACTTTTGGTGTCATAACCATCGGGAAAAGATTCTCTATCATTTCATAAGAAAAAAAAAAAAATTCCAAAAAAATTTTCAACACCAGGAGACACTTCAGGATATGGGGTTGCGACAGTCAAAGGGTTAAGTAACAATTTACTATTTTGTATATTAACAATACATTACTAAATAATGATTTTGTAACAAGATTTTGGCCACTCACCACAGCATTACATTCATCCACGAGATAATTATAATCATTGAATTTCCTTTGTAAACTTTCATTTACAGATTCAGCATTAAGCAGCATCGACTCCATGCTCCGGACTTTCGCCATGGCATCACTATACTGGGAACGCAGATCGCTGATCTCCTTTTTCATTAAGATATTTTCTTTCTCCATTTCCATTACACTTGAACGCACCACAAATACTGTGATATAAAAGTAATGGTGGTAACATTTACAGAGCACTTTGACCACATAGGTCACTTCTGTGAAATAAAGCATAATAGTTATACCATCAATCTGATGTCTAGCCTTGGTGTGAGCAATTTGATACGATAAAAAAATGTGTAGCACTGATAATTAATGAACATTTATGCAAAGAAATGAAAGCTTATAAATTTTTAAATTAGACAATTATGTGATTTAGCTCCATGGGGAAGTGGAGAATAAGCCATGAGTTTCATAAGAGGTGAGTGATATGCCAGGGCTAGTAATCCCATCCGTATAGATTACTAAATGTAAAAATAAAAACTTTCATTTCTTCTTTTTCGGATTGCCCTGCCTCAGTGGGAGACAGTCAGTGTTTTTAAAAAATTCAAATTCAAAGTTTATTCTCTATAAGGATTACAATGCTGAGTTTACAGAAATTTGGTTATTGTTTGGTTTACATGTAGTAAAATTGAGATTACAGAGTGTACCACTAGAACGCTTAGCATGGCTAGGCATTTCGGGCATACTTAGTTTTATTCTTAAATGTAAAATATTACAAATTATGAGGTAAGTTGGTATTATGGCTAAGTGACTAAATACTATTTTGTGAGTTTAGCAATGTGAATGCTTTTGTTTTGGCACAGTATATAGTTTCAGTATTGGAGTATCACAGGATTCATTATTTTAAGACTGAGATTAATATTTCTGTTTATGGTCAAATGAGTGAGCGAGTGTAAGTGTGAACCACCAGGTGGTATTCGTGAAGTTAGTTGACGGGGTGTATCAGGGAGATAAGATGTTTTCTAATGGTAGTTTTGAAGGTGATGAATGTGTCTGCAGTTCTAGAGTTCTCAGGTAGGGTATTCCAGATTTTAGGGCCTTTGACATACATTGAATTTTTGTAAAGGTTTAGTCGGACACGGGGAATGTCGTAGAGATGTTTGTTTCTGGTGTTATGCCTGTGGGTTCTGTCACAACTATCAAGAAAGCGTTTTAGGTCAAGGTTGATATTAGAGTTTAAGGCCCTGTAGATATAGATTGCACAGTAGTAAGTGTGGATGTACTGAAATGGGAGTAAGTTTAGATCTTTGAAGAGTGGGGGGGATATGAGAAGTATATAAATTTATGTTTATTCACCTTGAGGTGGGAGTAGTGTAAGTGAGAGATACTCAGTGGTATGCTAATCCTTAGGGAATTTTCAATCAATAGAAATATTGGCTTCAGGAAACTTTAATGTGAAAGCAGGGAAGGTTTAAGGAAGGTGTATTATAAAAAGTTCACCATTCTTGATATATATCAGTGTGAACCTCAAGAGAATCTCAGGAAAAAAGTTTAAGAATAAGCAACACACTATTATGTGCTCCTTCTGATAAATTAGAGTTCACTGCCTCTTGGCACCTTGCTGTGGATGAAAGTTAAATCCTACAATTTCCTAGTCATTTCCTCATTTAGCAGTGACACTGGAGTCCTAGCTTATGCCAATTATTATCTGGAAAGCCATTTTAAAATGCAATTCTCACAAAATCACTGATCTTTTTCATCAGTTTATGAAAAACAATTTAACACAATGACTGTCTTCTATCAAAGTAAAATAATCCAAAATAGAGGGAACACATTCACCATTATTCACTCCATCTCGGTCCTGCCAGAAGTGTACTGACATCACACAGTTCAGATGACCCTCTGAACTGCAACATACTTGGCCCTCCTTTAGAATGCCGACACTGAAGTTTCTGCCTCGAGGACTCAAGCCTGGCTAACCAGTTTCCTTAAATCCCTTCATGAATTTTACCAATATCGCACTCCAATAACACTTCATCATAAAAACCACTTGTCATCACTCCATTCTAATGCACTTACACAAACCTGCTGAATATTAAAATCCCCCTCCTCCTCTCCACCCCAGATTAACATACCTTCTTTGTCATCCTATTCTGCCTCCATTCCTGAATGCCTAAACCACCTCAACAGTCCTCCAAATTATATTTTTAGTAACCTAACCTCACACGGTCTTTTGATTCTCTGCATAATATTCACACTTCACATTTCCTCAAACATGACATCTCCACTTTCTCCATCCTCCTCCTCCTCCTCCTCCTCACTGCAACATTTAAAACTCATGCTACACACTCATACTACAGTAAGAGTACAATTATACTCTGGTATATTCCCCATTTTGCCTCCAGAGATAAAAACCTTTATTGCCACAGCTGTTACAATGCATCATCCACCTTTTTCCCTTTGTCTATTCTATGGTTCCCTCGTCTTTCATAGACCCCATCTACCTCGGTGGAAGACGGCTAGTGTTAAAAAAAATTACTTTCTCCATACTCTCTCACTCACTCACTCTAACTCACTCACTCTAACTCACTCTCAGTCACTCACTCTCAGTCACTCACTCTCACTCACTCACTCTCACTCACTCACTCTCACTCACTCTCACTCACTCACTCTCACTCACTCTCACTCACTCACTCTCACTCACTCTCACTCACTCTCACTCACTCTCACTCACTCTCACTCACTCTCACTCACTCTCACTCACTCTCACTCACTCACTCTCACTCACTCACTCTCACTCACTCACTCTCACTCACTCACTCTCACTCACTCACTCTCACTCACTCTCACTCACTCACTCACTCACTCACTCTCACACACACTCACTCACTCACTCACTCACTCACTCACTCACTCACTCTCACTCACTCACTCTCACTCACTCTCACTCACTCTCACTCACTCTCACTCACTCTCACTCACTCTCACTCACTCTCACTCACTCTCACTCACTCTCACTCACTCTCACTCACTCACTCACTCTCACTCACTCACTCTCACTCACTCACTCTCACTCACTCACTCTCACTCACTCACTCTCACTCACTCACTCTCACTCACACTCACTCACTCACACTCACTCACTCTCACTCACTCACTCTCACTCACTCACTCACTCTCACTCACTCACTCTCACTCACTCACTCTCACTCACTCTCACTCACTCTCACTCACTCTCACTCACTCTCACTCACTCTCACTCACTCTCACTCACTCTCACTCACTCTCACTCACTCTCACTCACTCTCACTCACTCTCACTCACTCTCACTCACTCTCACTCACTCTCACTCACTCTCACTCACTCTCACTCACTCTCACTCACTCTCACTCACTCTCACTCACTCTCACTCACTCTCACTCACTCTCTCACTCACTCTCTCACTCACTCTCTCACTCACTCTCTCACTCACTCTCTCACTCACTCTCTCACTCACTCACTCACTCACTCACTCACTCACTCTCTCACTCACTCACTCTCTCACTCACTCTCTCACTCACTCACTCTCTCACTCACTCACTCACTCTCTCACTCACTCTCTCACTCACTCACTCACTCACTCACTCACTCACTCACTCACTCTCTCACTCACTCACTCTCTCTCACTCACTCTCTCATTCACTCACTCTCTCATTCACTCACTCTCTCATTCACTCACTCTCTCACTCTCTCACTCTCTCACTCTAATTTTTCACTGCCTACATACTTTTTTTTTTTGCTCTCATCACTATACTCTTTTCTATATTCACTTTTAATTTCCTTCTTTGCAAACCCTCCCAAATTCAGCCAAAAACCAATGGAATTTCTCTTCTATTGGTTCCATGGGATGAAGAGGTAAAATCAACATTATAGCTATAACTTTTTTTTTTTGTTAACATGCTGGACGTCTCCCATCGAGGCAGGGTGACCAAAAAAACTTTCACCATCATTCACACTATCAGTCTTTGCAGACATACAGATATGACAGCTCAGATATAACAGCAAATATCCTAAACCCCTCCTTTAAAGTGTTGGCATTGTACTTCCCACCTCCAGGACTCAAGTTCAGCTAACTGATTTACCTGTATCCCTTTACAAAATACTACCCTGCTCACACTCCAACAGCTCATCAAGTCCCAAAAACCAACTGTCTCCACTCACTCCTAACACACCCGCACATGCCTGCTGTATGTCCGTGTCCCTTGCACACAAAGCCTCTCTCCATCCTATCTATCATTATTAATGAACTTGAAACAAGTAACACCAGAAGTGTTGCAAAATCTTACTCTTGTCTTGTAGATCAGATTTAAGCTTCTCTCTACTGTTGATCCTCTTCAGCAAATAAGCCTTGAGCTTGGCAACTACATCATCCATGATTTCTGGTGTGTATACAACGGATGGCCATTCAGGAGCTAATGTGTATATGGGAGTCAGATCAACCTCCAGATTCTAAAATTCAGCATAAAAAATAAATATTAAAAATAGTCACATGGTAATTTAACAATATACACCAACATTGTTAATTTAATGATCAAACTCATAATGTATGAACAATGTGGCTGAATTCTAATGTACAAGAGTGAAATAGTGCTGTTAAATTACCTTGACATTTTCACCCTCAGTTTCTAGCCTCCTACGCACGTCCTTGAATAGTTGATTGGCACGCCTTCTTCCAGGAAGCAGTCCCAAGTCTTGCTTCACAGTCTGAGGTCCACGCTGGATGTTAACCTCAGATGCAAGCTCAGCAAACTTCATCACAGGCTATAAAGTTTTATAAAAAGAATTAACACCTTAGTCATTTCTTGCCAAAAATAGGAGACAAAGAAGGTAAGACATATACCTGTCTTTGTAGAGGTGCAGACCTAAAAAAATGGACCAAATCACTTAAGTTTCATATTAAATTATTTTTTTTTTTTTTATTTTTTTTTTTTTCAACAAGTCGGTCGTCTCCCACCGAGGCAGGGTGACCCAAAAAAGAAAGAAAATCCCCAAAAAGAAAATACTTTCATCATCATTCAACACTTTCACCACACTCACACATTATCACTGCTTTTGCAGAGGTGCTCAGAATATAACAGTTTAGAAGCATATACGTATAGAGATACACAACATATTAAATTATATAGTAATCAATTAAGCCTCAAACATAAACGAGACTGCATAAATTGCAATATCTATAGATTTGCCCTGCACTACACAAATAAACCTATGTTCAGGTTATTTGTGTATCGTTCCAGTCACAGATTTGTGCCGTTGTATTCTTTATTTACCATACATTTAAATATGACAAATTTTATTTTATTTATGTACATTAATATAAGAATACACAGACTAAAATCTTATTTGAACACAAAATGGCAGGCATGCTAAGACAAAAAAAAATTACTATATATAATAAAAAACACAGAGAAGATGTGAAAAGTACAACCAGATAAAAATGTTCATTTGGAAATGTCACAAATGGCACTTTGTGAAGAGAAAACACCAGAATTAACATCAACTACTTTTATTAGTAAATTGAAGAGCAAGTTGCCAAAAATTCTGCACTCAGGAGACGAACCTCATGAAGATGGTATCAACTTGTCATTCTATGTAAAGCTAATGACTAGACATGTATATGAGCCCTTTGCTCCAAGTATAAAAAAAAAAAGGTGAGAAAAAAAAAATAGAAAAGGAAATCAGGAGTAGGATTAAAATACTCACAAGGGTTTCATCATAATCATCAGCTTTGGGATTTACACACACTACCATGTTCACTTTGCCTTCCCCTTCAAAATAATTCTTGAAGTAGTGGGTAAGTTTGGAGTCTCTGTAGGGCACTTTCCTGACTCCTCCAGTCATCTGATTTTCTCGAAGAGCTTCAATGCAAGCTCTCAGGTTCATGAGCGAGTTATTGATGTTACCTGAAAGTTGATGCCAATCAAATTTATCATACTGCGAGTAGAAAAGCTTTCAACCTTGTGTGTAACTACTGGGCATTAAGCCTCCTACCTCCAAATAAAACGGAAATAATTTTTTGCAGATTCATTTTTTGCAAATTAACTTAACAGTACATGCAGTGACCCTATTTCTACCAGTAGTCTGTTATATTGTGAAAAAATTCACTCTTATGCTAATGGAGTAGGTTGTCACTAGGTGAGCTTTCCACATTCATGAGATCCCCCAAGCTCAGCACCACTATTTGTTAATAATCTCTCTGTAAGTATCCTCTAAATTGGTTTATGACGACATTCTTAAGAAAGGGCATAAAGTAACTGGACATATAGCATATGGTGTGGGGAAAGGCAATTGTGTGGGGAGGGAGGGTGAGATGAGAGCACAGTAAGCAGAGCAAGTGTGTCACCCAACCATTGTTTTACCCCTGCTTTCCCATTTGTTAACAACAGGTTATCACTAGAGCACCACTTTTAAGAAATGTAAATAGCTCATTATGAGAGTTTAATTTTTTTTTTAAACACATCGACTGTTTCCCACCGAGGCGGGGTGACCCAAAAAGAAAGAAAAAAAACTTTCATCACTCATACATAATCACTGTCTGCAGAGGTGTAACTTTCACAAACAAATGGGTTGATTTATACCTCATGCACAAACCATAGTGTCTTGAAGGTAAAGAATGACAGTACAATAAAACTTCAATTTAATAGATTAATAGGGGGGAGCAGGTGAGGTGGTGTCCAGTAATGCCGAATAATGTTAAAAATGTAACAAAAATAAAAGCATTACTACTACTACTATACCCTACTATGATTAGCACAGTACGTACTGCATGTGTACATGCATTCATACATGTGCGCAGTTGATGTTCACAACGTACATACAGAAAAAAGACAATTTTTTTTTTGTAACACATTGGCCGTCTCTCACCGCGGCAGGGTGACCAAAAAAAAAAAAACACTTTCAACATCATTCACACAATCATTGTCTTTGCAGAGGTGTCCAGATATGACAGTTTAGAGGGGTGATATTGTAGGTGGAGGGTAATCTGTGATGATAGCATATTTCTGGGAAAGACAGCTATTAGATGCATGGTGACTGTTTCCTTTCGATCACTTTGCCTTGGTGAGAGTTAGCCACCGAGTTAAAAATATTTTATTTTTTAACCTCAACGGCATTCTCTTGCTAAGGCAGGGTACTATTATTATTATAATCAAAAAGAAGCGCTAAGCCACAAGGGCTATACAGCTAAGGCAGGGTAGCCCAAAGAAAGCATTCACCGTCAATCAGTCAGTATCTATCTTTCCAGAAGTGTGCTTACATAACAGTTTAGACTACCCTTTGATTACAATATCCTTACCCCTTCTTCAGAATGCAGGCACTGTACTTCCTACCTCCAGGACTCGAGTCAGGCTAATTGGTTTCCCAAATCCTTTCCTAATTTTTTTCCTTGCTCACAATCCAACTGCACATCAAGCCAAAAAAAAAAAAAAACATTGCTACTAACATTTTTGTTATGAATAAAATAAAAAAAATTTATTTATTTATAACTTCTTACTGTCAACTCACTATTTATACCCATGAATATTAACTGTTGTCTACATTCAGCCCCAACTGGCCCAGGGGTTGTTGCAACCCTTCAACCCAGCAATTACAAAATGCAGTGATATCTTTTTTTGACATTTTAATAACTTGCTCTTAATTCTTTGTTTTTCACTCCTAAGATGGGAGGATATTATTCTGGGTATATTTATTTATTCTCCATGGTGAAGTGGAACAGAATTCTTCCTCTGTAGGCCTGGTGATGCCCGGGGTCAACTCCTTGATTGTATGCCCCAAAGACTCAAGTATAAAGCCTAGTACTGAGAAATATTATGAGAAAGGGAGATATTTTGAATATGTAAACACAGATGAAACATGAAATTAACACTTTATTCAATTTAAATATAAATCAACCAAATTTATTAAGTTCTTTTTCCCAAATGATACATCCTGTCAGAAAACACGAACTACTTCACTTTTTGCATCAGCTGTGAGAAATTCTTTTTCAATGCTTATTAAAACCAGGTTGGTCAGTCGCTCCTGTGACACTGAAGACCTCAGATATGTTTTTATTAATTTCAGTTTTGAAAATGACCTTTCACAACTTGCAACTGAAAATGCAATTGTAAGCAGTAATCTGTATGTAACACAGTGCCAGACAGACATCCCTCCCATACTGCAGTAAAGACTCCAGAACATCTTTAGGATCAGGGGGAATTTTATTCCCTTCAGCTCGAAGGAGCATCACAAAAGCAATAATTTCGTCATATAACTGAATGACTGCCACATCATTATCATAATAATTTGCAAAGTCTAAACATTCCTTTTTAATTTTTCTCTTTCTTGTTCGTCTTCAATTACTACTGAATTCAAGTTCAAAAGAAATGAGAATTGGTCACTGAGTCCTTGAAAATCACTATCTTATTTCCTCTCTAATTGGATCCCTTCCCACTTATTTGGATGCCCAGGGCCACCGCCCCTTTAGCTCCCCTTCCTCTGCATGCCACTGCTAGTAACCCCTTCTCCTGCATACATTACTAAATTTATAAAAGGAAACTTTTGTTTTTCTTTTTGGGTCACCAGGCTTCGGTGGGATATGGTCAATTTGTTGAAAGAAGAAAGATATTTATTTATTAAAAACATTACCTAATCACCTAGGTAGTAGGTTGGTAGACAGCAACCGCCCAGGGAGGTACTACCGTCCTGCCAAGTGAGTGTAAAACGAAAGCCTGTAATTGTTTTACATGATGGTAGGATTGCTGGTGTCCTTTCTTCTGTCTCATGAACATGCAAAATTTCAGGTACGTCTTGCTACTTCTACTTACACTCAGGTCACACTACACATACATGTACAAGTGTATATATACATACCCCTCTGGGTTTTCTTCTATTTTCTTTCTAGTTCTTGTTCTTGTTTATTTCCTCTTATCTCCATGGGGAAGTGGAATAGAATTCTTCCTCCGTAGGCCATGCGTGTTGTAAGAGGCGACTAAAATGCCGGGAGCAAGGGGCTAGTAACCCCTTCTCCTGTATATATTACTAAATTTGAAAGGAGCAACTTTGGTTTTTTTCTTTTGGGCCACCCTGCCTCGGTGGGATACGGCTGGTGTGTTGAAAGAAAGAAAGAAGATTACCTAATCACCCAAAATATGAAAGTGAATAATAACTCTACTTCTGCACCTAGAGGACTTTGTCCATTGTTTTCAGTCTGTTTAATGGAGGTCCATGAAATCGATATTCTACTGCCTCATCAACATGAAAGCTGGTAGGTATGCCTTATAGCAAATAATTTTATATGAACTACTGTAGTGCTGGTCAGTTTATGTCCATTCTAGTATATAGATAATATATGAAGCCCAAAAGCTCAAAATTTAAGGTCTGAATTTGCTAAAATAAGAATGTAAGTTAAAGGTATATTAAGTTGTACACTCAAATGTTCCTCAGCTAGACAGTCAGAAACTAGCATCCCGCAATCATTTAAAAATTGAACTTGTACTTCCCACAAAAGAATTCAGAAGGCAGGATGCTGCTTTGAAATAATGTTGTATAACCTCTCCAACGTTACCAAATGCAAAAAGAAAACTTTACATTTCTTCTTTTTCAGGTCACTCTGCCTCACTGGGAGACGCCCGTTGTGTAAAGAAAAAAACTTAAATTCTAAAAGTTTTTTTTTTTTTTTTTTTTTTCAACAAGTCGGCCGTCTCCCACCGAGGCAGGGTGACCCAAAAAAGAAAGAAAATCCCCAAAAAGAAAATACTTTCATCATCATTCAACACTTTCACCACACTCACACATTATCACTGCTTTTGCAGAGGTGCTCAGAATACAACAGTTTAGAAGCATACACATATAAAGATACACAACATATCCCTCCAAACTGCCAATATCCCAAACCCCTCTTTTAAAGTGCAGGCATTGTACTTCCAATTTCCAGGACTCAAGTCCGACTATATGAAAATAACCGGTTTCCCTGAATCCCTTCACTAAATATTACCCTGCTCACACTCCAACAGATCGTCAGGTCCCAAGTACCATTCGTCTCCATTCACTCCTATCTAACACGCTCACACACGCTTGCTGAAAAATTCTAAAAGTATCAGTAAATATTGCCAATCTCTAAGAGAATTCCTCTTACCTGCTTCCTTAATCCTGTCACCTACTGCTTTTGTGCGGGTGTTACGCTCTGAACCAGCCAAGTCCACTAGTGAAAGCTGTGACACAGTGATGGCATTCTTGGCTGTTACAACATCTTCACCCTGGGCATCAAGTGGTGCCTAGAAAATGAAAATTGGAGGATGCAAAGTACTGTAGTTAATACATATCCTAACATGAAATATTTATCAAAATAGCATTGCATTATATTAATAATGGCATCCAAGAAGTCTAATTTGAAGGGTGGAGATACACTGCAGTTTTTGAAATGTTGTATCTGCACACCTCTGGCAAGACAGACATAGAATGAATGACGATGAAAGTTTCTTTTTTATCGGGTCACTCTGCCTCAGTGAGAAACAGCCAATGTAACTCATCTTGGCCATTCTGCATCTAGTCATTTTTTAACCTGTCAAATACAGTATGAAGCATCCAACCCAAGAGCAGAACATTAGCACCTGCTTATATTTTTTAACCCATCACTATTACTAGTATTACGATAAATTTATATACGAAGTCACCCTACTTACAACATTCGCCAACGACCTGGACTGGCAGTCTAGGTGATCTGCCAATGAACTTTCATACATCCAAGCTTACCTGAACAACCCTGATAGTGAAAATGGAGTGTGACCGGGAGGACTCGCAGTTCAAACGTGTGTATGCAATCTTGCGTCTCTTGTCACCCTTGTACAGGACCTAAAAGAAACAATTAAGCTCATTATATATTATAATAAGTTTAATTTGATTATAAAATGAGTCCCCAACTTGCAAACAAGTTGCTTTTCATTTGTTTCAACTTATGACTAAGTTACAAGTTATTAGAAACCCTGAGACTATAATCCTATAGAAAATTATAATACAAAGAATAATTATGCATCACATGTTCAGAACTCTTTGGTTTTTCTTTTTAGGTCACC
Organism: Cherax quadricarinatus; assembly: GCF_038502225.1. Taxonomy (NCBI): domain Eukaryota; kingdom Metazoa; phylum Arthropoda; class Malacostraca; order Decapoda; family Parastacidae; genus Cherax; species Cherax quadricarinatus. The sequence goes on from NC_091355.1 coordinate 5,782,426, forward strand.
CTACCTCGGTGGAATACAGCCACTTCGTTGAAAAAACAAGTTCAAAACTGCAGATTGGCATCCTTGAAATAATTATTTTCTCAATATTCCATCTCTTGGATCTCTCTCACAGATGCAAATCTTCCTAACCTGGGCATTTGTTAGTTAGGGACCTTCCTGTACAGGAACCTTCATGTGCCCATCGTGAAAATAGTGAAAACTGTACAACCGTACTAGTAACAATTTTTTACAAATTAATTTTCTAAATGCACATTAGAATAATTTATGATAAAATGCTAGAACAGGTAAGCACAGTAAACCAATGCTTACTTCTAAAGCATCCTCAGGGCTCTTAACTTCCACTTCTGTACAGGCATGAACATACATATTGTGCTGCGAGTCTTCTCGGAGAATCTTAGTTTGTAGTCCCCTGTAATAAACATTTAAAACGAGTTACAATTTATCAAATCAGTAATGAATGCAGATGCTTGTTTAACCAACATTCTACCATCTGGAGCAACAATCAACCACATGTTTGCCAGTGCACATACATCACAAAGGTTATCTGCCTTCTGTGCAGATTAGTGTAGTGAAAATATTATCTGGGTCTGATCATGTAAAAAGAAATGTAATAATTAGACAGATATTAGTGTATTTAAAAGATGAAATCATATTAACTTTTAAAAGAAATTTGGGCAAAAAAAAAAAAAAGCCCATTTTACAACAAAATCTTGTCGAGTTTTTAATTTAGGGATAATGCACCAAGCCACAAAACATAGCCACTACAAAAAATTTGCTAATACTCAAATCTATTCACAAGCAGCCCAGTAGTATTCCATTTGGTGTTGGTCAACAGGGTGGTGCCAAAAATCATAGGAAAAAAACACAAACTCAAGTACAGTAAAGAGGTTTGGTTCACTCCTTTGCCTCCTCTGTTTCCTCTATCTTACTGCATTACATGATATCCTGCTTGGAATATGGCACCGTTTATCATTTCATCTATAGAGCCAAAATGATTTTTGAGACTTGACGAGCTGTTGGAGTGTGAGCAAAGTAATATTTTGTGAATGTAGCCAGGCAAGAGGTAGGAAGTACAGTGCCTACACTCTTAAGGAGAGGTGTGGGATATTTGTTGTTTAAGACATCTAAACCGTCACATCGGTGCACCTCTGGCAAGACAGCGAGTGCAAATGGTGAAAGTGTTTCTTTTTCAGGTCACTCTGCTTTGGTGGGTGATAGCCAGCATGTTAAGAAAAATGTTTAATAGCTAAAATTACTTGTTTAACCTCTTCATCCCAATATAACAATAGACCCTTGGCACTTAAGAAAAAATGCCAAGCTTCCAGAACCAACAGAGAACCAGTGGCTGCCATCGTCTTCTTGAAGCCCCTAAGTGTGGAAATCCAAAGGTAAATTACCTGCTGCATCTTTGGTTACCCCCACAACCTGAGGAGACTGAGAACCTCTAACTTAAATTCTCATACAGAAGATGAAATTAGACATCATGGACTTATGGAGAGAATAGATTAGAGAGAGTTAACTAGTCTTACCTTGAAGGTCCAGTTTCTGGAAGCTCTTCTAACAAATCATAAATATAGTTGTTGTATATTTCAATGTAGGCCACAAAAATGGAAAACACGTTGTCATCATCAATGTTTTCAATGCGAGAAGTGTCTGGAATGCGTTGTGACGTGTCCTGAGACCCACCAGTATCTCTTCTGAAATATTACAGCAACATACAAGACATGTGACATGCAAAAATACTCAATAGTTGTATATAATAGTAACAGAAGTTAACTACAACTGTAGCTAGTATTTGTTAGTCAAATTAAATTATATGAGGCACTGAAGCAGGTTGAAGCCCAGTGCCATGGCAACTTTTGTATGGAAAGACAGTACCCCTTGCCATACTGTCAAAAACAAAAAAAAATTGGCTACATTATTGTGATTATTCCATACCTTAATAAATGATCAAGGAAGTGTCCCCTAATACTAAAATTTTAAGTGTCATTAAGCAGGTGTGGGAGGGCAATGACTTCTTTATCCTCTGTAAGTTAGCCTCATCATTGTCTAGGACACTTAAAGATACTAATTAGATCATGATTTAACCAGATGTCTGTTAAAATTATGAAGGAAAATTTGGTACTCTAGCGATTCCAGCAATGCTTTAACGTCATCACTGTACATGAATTGTATACAATACTGACAAGATGAAAATTAGACACAGGTGCAACATCTGGGTATCTTTACTGAAGACATTTTGCCATTCAGTGGCTTTTTTTTTTTTTAAACAAACCAGCCGTATCCCACCAAGGCAGGGTGGCCCAAAAAGAAAAATGAAAGTTTCTCTTTTTAAATTTAGTAATTTAAACAGGAGAAGGGGTTACTAGCCCCTTATCCAGTGGCTTTATCAATATAAATTCAAGAACATAATTGGAAGACAGCAGAACTACATACAAAAGATGAGGTAATCAGTCCCTCAGCCTTGGAGTTAGTGAAGGACTCTGCATGACTATGGTGCTCTTCAACTCCAAAGCTGAGGGACTGATTACTTCATCTTTTGTATATAGTTCTACTGTCTTCCAATTATGTTCTTGAATTTATACTGATACAGCTACTGGACGGCAAAACATCTACAATAAAGATACCCAGATATTGCATGTGTCTAATTTTCAATGTCATTGTTGTGTTGGCTTAGGGACCTTGTGTTATATATCCCATAATTGGAGATACTTAACCCTTTGACTGTTGCGGCCGTATATATACGTCTTACGAGGTACCGTGTTTGACGTATATATACTCAAATTCTAGCGGCTTCAAATCAAGCAGGAGAAAGCTGGTAGGCCCACATGTGAGAGAATGGGTCTGTGTGGTCAGTGTGCACCATATAAAAAAAATCCTGGAGCACGCAGTGCATAATGAGAAAAAAAAAACTCTGACCGTTTTTTTTAATTAAAATGCCGACTTTGTGGTATATTTTCGTATAGTATTTATGGTTGTATTTTCGTTTTCTTGGTCTCATTTGATAGAATGGAAAACATATTATAGAAATAGAGGTGATTTTGATTGATTTTACTATAAAAAGAACCTAGAAATGGAGCTCAAAGTAGGGGAAATGTTTGATTTTTGCCAATGTTCAAAAGTAAACAAATGATGCCATTTTCCAATAAATGTCCAACTAGCCATTCTAATATGCAGTCATGAATGGGTTGATGTTATTTATACAATTATTACAGTATTGCAGTAGACTGCATAATAGTAAGTCTTCTATTTTTTGTTTGAATAAAAGTTCAAAATAGAAAGCAAGAGTAATATGAGAGGGGCCTGGAGACATGACTGATGAGCAAAGAAAATGTTATTTTAGAGCCAGGAATGTCTGCATTGTTCATTCTGGACCTTATTTTGAAATTGTCATATTTTTTATTTTTCGTGAAATTGGCCAAATTGCAAATTTCTGACCACATTATTAGGTAGTTGAAATCGGTAAATGGGCAGTTTCTTGTACTCAATCGATAGAAAAAATAGAGTTCTAAAGAAATAGCTATGAGTTTGGGCGACTGGAACAATGGAATTAGCCGAAAATAGGGCTCAAAGTGGGCGAAATCGCCGATTTGTAAACAGCGCCGAGGTCGCTAACTTCGCGAGAGCATAATTCCGTCCGTTTTCCATCAAATTTCGTTTTTTTCATGTCATTACAATCGGGAAAAGATTCTCTATCATTTCATAAGAAAAAATAATTTTTTTTTTTTTAAATTTTGCGACACCAGGAGACACCTCAGGATTGGGGGTTGCGACAGTCAAAGGGTTAATCAATTGATTTACTAAGGATGCGTTTTGCAACCTTTGCTGTTTAGTACTTGTTCATGTATAACTTCACAAACAGCCCAATCCTAAACAATATTTTTCTCACTCTACAAGTAGTCTTTTTTTTTTTAATTCATTTTAGGTAAAGATGTTTTAATGCAGAAAAAAAAATTCAAAACACATCTAACACCTGTTCAGGATTTACTCATATACATCACAATGCCACCAAAATGTTGCAAATCCTATATAACATTTTCCCTCTTCACTCTGATATCAGCCATACACTGATATATATTTGATGTCAAGGTAAATAGGTCTTGCCAATATCTTACCTTTATAATAGTAGAGACCTTTTTTTTTTTTTTTAAATAAAAAAGGTAATGGCACCAAAAACACAAAAATCTGATGTAATACTTATGGAATTATACAGGTGCAAAGTTTGAGGTAAGAAAGTACTTTATGCAATAGCTGTCACCTGATGAGGCCTATTTTCTGCCAGTTCCAGTTCTTTAACTGACTAGTACATCATGATGTCCTGGCACTTGATTGATACCTTAGGGGTTAATCTTTCAAGTGTCCAGACCCCTGATCGGAAAATTACTGTCCAAAAATTTAAAAAAAAAATGCCCACTTACCAAATAAAGTGATCGGAAATCGGGAATTTGGCCATTTTCGCACTAAATTCAAAAACTGCCAATTTAAAAATAGGATCCAGAATAAACAATGTAGATATTCCTGGCACTAAAAAACATTTCCTCTGTTCATCAGTTACATTCCCAAGCTTCTATATTACACCTGCTTTCCATTTTGAATTTTTCACACAAAAAAATAGATTTACTGCTATGCAGACTACACCATTATTATAATAATTTTATAATGTCACTGCATTCTTGAACATGTATTAAACCAACCACTTGAACACATACTGGATGAGTGACGTAATTTGTGTACTCTAGAATATCGGAAAAATCAAACATTTCTGCTAACTTGAGTTCAATTTCAAGTTATTTTCAGTCCTGAAACCAATCAAAATCATCTCTATTTCTGTAATATATCTTCCATTCTATCAAAAAAGACCAAGAAACCAAGAATACAACCACAAAAACCATACAAAAATACACCACAAAGTCACTTTTAAACCAAAAATGCAGTTGTATTCTTTTTCTCATTATGCACTGAGTGCTGCAGGATTTTTTTTATATGGTGCACACTTACCACACAGACCCATTCTCTCATATCTAGACCCAAATTTACCACTCACGGCTTATCTGAGTGAGCTGAGCTCATGGCGGAGCACTACAGCATAGACAGTGACCTCAAACCCATGTACTATGACACAGACAGCGACCTCAAACCCGTAGTACTACAGCACAGACGATGACCTCAAACCCGTAGTACTACGGCACAGACAGTGGCCTAAAACCTATAGTACTATGGCATAGACAGTGACCTCAGACCTGTAGTACTACAGCACGGACAGTGACCTAAAACCTGTAGTACTACAGCACAGACAATGACCTCAAACCCATAGTACTACAGCACATGCAGTGAAGTGGTTAAAGAGGGATAAAATATTTTATTTTATTTTATTATTATCACACCGGCCGATTCCCACCAAGGCAGGGTGGCCCGAAAAAGAAAAACTTTCACCATCATTCACTCCATCACTGTCTTGCCAGAAGGGTGCTTTACACTACAGTTTTTAAACTGCAACATTAACACCCCTCCTTCAGAGTGCAGGCACTGTACTTCCCATCTCCAGGACTCAAGTCCGGCCTGCCGGTTTCCCTGAATCCCTTCATAAATGTTACTTTGCTCACACTCCAACAGCACGTCAAGTATTAAAAACCATTTGTCTCCATTCACTCCTATCAAACACGCTCACGCATGCCTGCTGGAAGTCCAAGCCCCTCGCACCCCCTCCCTCCAACCCTTCCTAGGCCGACCCCTACCCCGCCTTCCTTCCACTACAGACTGATACACTCTTGAAGTCATTCTGTTTCGCTCCATTCTCTCTACATGTCCGAACCACCTCAACAACCCTTCCTCAGCCCTCTGGACAACAGTTTTGGTAATCCCGCACCTCCTCCTAACTTCCAAACTACGAATTCTCTGCATTATATTCACACCACACATTGCCCTCAGACATGACATCTCCACTGCCTCCAGCCTTCTCCTCGCTGCAACATTCATCACCCACGCTTCACACCCATATAAGAGCGTTGGTAAAACTATACTCTCATACATTCCCCTCTTTGCCTCCAAGGACAAAGTTCTTTGTTTCCACAGACTCCTAAGTGCACCACTCACTCTTTTTCCCTCATCAATTCTATGATTCACCTCATCTTTCATAGACCCATCCGCTGACACGTCCACTCCCAAATATCTGAATACGTTCACCTCCTCCATACTCTCTCCCTCCAATCTGATATTCAATCTTTCATCACCTAATCTTTTTGTTATCCTCATAACCTTACTCTTTCCTGTATTCACCTTTAATTTTCTTCTTTTGCACACCCTACCAAATTCATCCACCAATCTCTGCAACTTCTCTTCAGAATCTCCCAAGAGCACAGTGTCATCAGCAAAGAGCAGCTGTGACAACTCCCACTTTGTGTGTGATTCTTTATCTTTTAACTCCACGCCTCTTGCCAAGACCCTCGCATTTACTTCTCTTACAACCCCATCTATAAATATATTAAACAACCACGGTGACATCACACATCCTTGTCTAAGGCCTACTTTTACTGGGAAAAAATTTCCCTCTTTCCTACATACTCTAACTTGAGCCTCACTATCCTCGTAAAAACTCTTCACTGCTTTCAGTAACCTACCTCCTACACCATACACTTGCAACATCTGCCACATTGCCCCCCTATCCACCCTGTCATACGCCTTTTCCAAATCCATAAATGCCACAAAGACCTCTTTAGCCTTATCTAAATACTGTTCACTTATATGTTTCACTGTAAACACCTGGTCCACACACCCCCTACCTTTCCTAAAGCCTCCTTGTTCATCTGCTATCCTATTCTCCGTCTTACTCTTAATTCTTTCAATTATAACTCTACCATACACTTTACCAGGTACACTCGACAGACTTATCCCCCTATAATTTTTGCACTCTCTTTTATCCCCTTTGCCTTTATACAAAGGAACTATGCATGCTCTCTGCCAATCCCTAGGTACCTTACCCTCTTCCATACATTTATTAAATAATTGCACCAACCACTCCAAAACTATATCCCCACCTGCTTTTAACATTTCTATCTTTATCCCATCAATCCCGGCTGCCTTACCCCCTTTCATTTTACCTACTGCCTCACGAACTTCCCCCACACTCACAACTGGCTCTTCCTCACTCCTACAAGATGTTATTCCTCCTTGCCCTATACACGAAATCACAGCTTCCCTATCTTCATCAACATTTAACAATTCCTCAAAATATTCCTTCCATCTTCCCAATACCTCTAACTCTCCATTTAATAACTCTCCTCTCCTATTTTTAACTGACAAATCCATTTGTTCTCTAGGCTTTCTTAACTTGTTAATCTCACTCCAAAACTTTTTCTTATTTTCAACAAAATTTGTTGATAACATCTCACCCACTCTCTCATTTGCTCTCTTTTTACATTGCTTCACCACCTACCATCCGACTTACGACCTGCTCGACTTACGACCACTCGACTTACAACCGTGTTTTTTATGCCAAATTTCTGGGAAATAAACAACTATTTGTGTTGTACACAGTGTTTATCCTAAACCTTACAGTATAAAATACAGTACTAACAACATAAAAAGTAAAACATGAAATACCAAAATAAAACAATAAAATAAAGTCATCACAAAAATGTTTTGTTGATATTCATTAGTAAAGTTCGACTTACGACCATTTCGACTTACGACCGGTTTCTCGGAACTGAACTTGGTCGTAAGTCGGATGGTAGGTGTATTTTAGATCTAAAATATTAATGTACTGTATATTACAAATAATTGTTTACCATGATGAATTGATAAACAGCCATATAATCATACCTTAGTTTGTAAGACCTCGTCATTCTAGTGGTTGGATTAGCATCTAACCTTCGGCGATCACTGAAAGCATCAGATTCACACTGGCCATCAAATCCATTCATGCGATCTGGTTTAAAGATGCATCTCTTAGTTTGGTAATCATGGATACTGTTGAAGATCACATCAAGCGTTCTTCTCACAATTCCACCATCCTGTGGTGCACCCTAAAATTATGAATAGAAAAAATAAATTACTTCCTTATAATAACAAATTGCTGCTATTTTTATCAATGCTATTTTAAAATATCTAACAGGGTGGTTCACACTTTTCAATCCCTGCATAACTCAGTTTCAATCCACAAAGTGATACCTGTATACCCGGAGGGGTTTTCAGGGGTCAATGTCTCCGCAGCCCAGTCTGTTACCAGGCCTCATGGTGGATCAGGGCCTGATCAACCAAGCCGTTACTGCTGGCCACACGTAAACCGACGTACAAATCACAGCCTGGCTGATCAGGTACTACATACCTGTCCAGCGCCAGTTATGAGAATTTTCCTACTCCCACAGCCCACCCACGGGCCAGGCTTGTCTGGTAACTGCTTGGTTAACCAGGCTATTACTGTTGCTGGCCCACTGGCTCCATATACCTATCACAGTCTGGTTGACCTGGCGCTTGGTGGAGGTACATAGTTGTCAAGTTTCCTCTTGAAGACGTATATTTGCCCCAGCAGTGTATCTGATATCCTCTGGTACAAGGCTGAATAGTTTGGGCCTACAGATAGTTTTTCACTCATATTCTATACTTGTCTCATGTATTCATTGAAAATTTATTAACATAGGGCATAACCTAGTGTCCCTTACATCACAATAACTTAATTATCCCTCATTTTCACACACAATCCAGTTAAGCAACCAGAAAGAATACACTTGCCTGCATTGTGTATGTCTTGCCAGAACCAGTGACACCATAAGCAAAGAGAAGGCCATTTTTTCCTCTGAGAACATCTGCTATCAAGGGTTTGGCAACACAGTCAAAAAGTTCTTTCTGTGAGGTGTCTGGGCCAAACACACGTCGGAACTTGTAATGTTGTTCCTTGGCACTCCCATTGCGAAAAGCAAAACAGTTTACTGGAGGAGTAAGCTGGAAATAAAAGCAAGATCTAAAAATACAAAATTTAGAAAAGACACCCAAATACATCATACTTCAAATTTGTATGAATACAACAAAACTATAGGTAATACAATAACTATGAACCTTTCACAAGGTGAGTGCCTTTGCCATGCTCTCCTGAGTGGTCTATTTTTTAGCTAGAGAAATTATTAAGGCAAATTATTTTATATGGATGTCCTGGCCCTAAGCGAAACAAAGCTGAAGGGGGTAGGAGAGTTTCAGTGGGGGGAAATAAATGGGATTAAATCTGGAGTATCTGAGAGAGTTAGAGCAAAGGAAGGGGTAGCAGTAATGTTAAATGATCAGTTATGGAAGGAGAAAAGAGAATATGAATGTGTAAATTCAAGAATTATGTGGATTAAACTAAAGGTTGGATGCGAGAAGTGGGTCATAATAAGCGTGTATGCACCTGGAGAAGAGAGGAATGCAGAGGAGAGAGAGAGATTTTGGGAGATGTTAAGTGAATGTATAGGAGCCTTTGAACCAAGTGAGAGAGTAATTGTGGTAGGGGACTTGAATGCTAAAGTAGGAGAAACTTTTAGAGAGGGTGTGGTAGGTAAGTTTGGGGTGCCAGGTGTAAATGATAATGGGAGCCCTTTGATTGAACTTTGTATAGAAAGGGGTTTAGTTATAGGTAATACATATTTTAAGAAAAAGAGGATAAATAAGTATACACGATATGATGTAGGGCGAAATGACAGTAGTTTGTTGGATTATGTATTGGTAGATAAAAGACTGTTGAGTAGACTTCAGGATGTACATGTTTATAGAGGGGCCACAGATATATCAGATCACTTTCTAGTTGTAGCTACACTGAGAGTAAAAGGTAGATGGGATACAAGGAGAATAGAAGCATCAGGGAAGAGAGAGGTGAAGGTTTATAAACTAAAAGAGGAGGCAGTTAGGGTAAGATATAAACAGCTATTGGAGGATAGATGGGCTAATGAGAGCATAGGCAATGGGGTCGAAGAGGTATGGGGTAGGTTTAAAAATGTAGTGTTAGAGTGTTCAGCAGAAGTTTGTGGTTACAGGAAAGTGGGTGCAGGAGGGAAGAGGAGCGATTGGTGGAATGATGATGTAAAGAGAGTAGTAAGGGAGAAAAAGTTAGCATATGAGAAGTTTTTACAAAGTAGAAGTGATGCAAGGAGGGAAGAGTATATGGAGAAAAAGAGAGAAGTTAAGAGAGTGGTGAAGCAATGTAAAAAGAGAGCAAATGAGAGAGTGGGTGAGATGTTATCAACAAATTTTGTTGAAAATAAGAAAAAGTTTTGGAGTGAGATTAACAAGTTAAGAAAGCCTAGAGAACAAATGGATTTGTCAGTTAAAAATAGGAGAGGAGAGTTATTAAATGGAGAGTTAGAGGTATTGGGAAGATGGAAGGAATATTTTGAGGAATTGTTAAATGTTGATGAAGATAGGGAAGCTGTGATTTCGTGTATAGGGCAAGGAGGAATAACATCTTGTAGGAGTGAGGAAGAGCCAGTTGTGAGTGTGGGGGAAGTTCGTGAGGCAGTAGGTAAAATGAAAGGGGGTAAGGCAGCCGGGATTGATGGGATAAAGATAGAAATGTTAAAAGCAGGTGGGGATATAGTTTTGGAGTGGTTGGTGCAATTATTTAATAAATGTATGGAAGAGGGTAAGGTACCTAGGGATTGGCAGAGAGCATGCATAGTTCCTTTGTATAAAGGCAAAGGGGATAAAAGAGAGTGCAAAAATTATAGGGGGATAAGTCTGTTGAGTGTACCTGGTAAAGTGTATGGTAGAGTTATAATTGAAAGAATTAAGAGTAAGACGGAGAATAGGATAGCAGATGAACAAGGAGGCTTTAGGAAAGGTAGGGGGTGTGTGGACCAGGTGTTTACAGTGAAACATATAAGTGAACAGTATTTAGATAAGGCTAAAGAGGTCTTTGTGGCATTTATGGATTTGGAAAAGGCGTATGACAGGGTGGATAGGGGGGCAATGTGGCAGATGTTGCAAGTGTATGGTGTAGGAGGTAGGTTACTGAAAGCAGTGAAGAGTTTTTACGAGGATAGTGAGGCTCAAGTTAGAGTATGTAGGAAAGAGGGAAATTTTTTCCCAGTAAAAGTAGGCCTTAGACAAGGATGTGTGATGTCACCGTGGTTGTTTAATATATTTATAGATGGGGTTGTAAGAGAAGTAAATGCGAGGGTCTTGGCAAGAGGCGTGGAGTTAAAAGATAAAGAATCACACACAAAGTGGGAGTTGTCACAGCTGCTCTTTGCTGATGACACTGTGCTCTTGGGAGATTCTGAAGAGAAGTTGCAGAGATTGGTGGATGAATTTGGTAGGGTGTGCAAAAGAAGAAAATTAAAGGTGAATACAGGAAAGAGTAAGGTTATGAGGATAACAAAAAGATTAGGTGATGAAAGATTGAATATCAGATTGGAAGGAGAGAGTATGGAGGAGGTGAACGTATTCAGATATTTGGGAGTGGACGTGTCAGCGGATGGGTCTATGAAAGATGAGGTGAATCATAGAATTGATGAGGGAAAAAGAGTGAGTGGTGCACTTAGGAGTCTGTGGAGACAAAGAACTTTGTCCTTGGAGGCAAAGAGGGGAATGTATGAGAGTATAGTTTTACCAACGCTCTTATATGGGTGTGAAGCGTGGGTGATGAATGTTGCAGCGAGGAGAAGGCTGGAGGCAGTGGAGATGTCATGTCTGAGGGCAATGTGTGGTGTGAATATAATGCAGAGAATTCGTAGTTTGGAAGTTAGGAGGAGGTGCGGGATTACCAAAACTGTTGTCCAGAGGGCTGAGGAAGGGTTGTTGAGGTGGTTCGGACATGTAGAGAGAATGGAGCGAAACAGAATGACTTCAAGAGTGTATCAGTCTGTAGTGGAAGGAAGGCGGGGTAGGGGTCGGCCTAGGAAGGGTTGGAGGGAGGGGGTAAAGGAGGTTTTGTGTGCGAGGGGCTTGGACTTCCAGCAGGCATGCGTGAGCGTGTTTGATAGGAGTGAATGGAGACAAATGGTTTTTAATACTTGACGTGCTGTTGGAGTGTGAGCAAAGTAACATTTATGAAGGGATTCAGGGAAACCGGCAGGCCGGACTTGAGTCCTGGAGATGGGAAGTACAGTGCCTGCACTCTGAAGGAGGGGTGTTAATGTTGCAGTTTAAAAACTGTAGTGTAAAGCACCCTTCTGGCAAGACAGTGATGGAGTGAATGATGGTGAAAGTTTTTCTTTTTCGGGCCACCCTGCCTTGGTGGGAATCGGCCGGTGTGATAATAAAAAAAAAAAAAAAATCCAAAATAGCTTCTCCCTGGGGAAGTGGAGCAGAATTCTTCCTACGTAAGCCATGCGTGTCGTAAGAGGCGACTAGAATGCCAGAAGCAAGGGGCTAGTAACCCCTTCTCCTGTATAAATTACTAAATTTAAAAAGAGAAACTTTCGTTTTTCTTTTTGGGCCACCCTGCCTCGGTGGGATACGGCTGGTTTGTTGAAAAAAAAAAAATCCAAAATAGCTATCTTGAAGTGCAAAGGGCATCACAAATCAGATGAATATCTGAACTGCAACATTCTCATTGTCTGGTGTGATTGTGGTCAGAGCAAAGTACCCTTGGTGGTTTGTCTGTCTTCACACCTGTTGCAAATTTCTCAAATTCTTTGTTTTTTTGTGGTGCAGCTGCAAACAAATCATCCCCCTCACTATATGATGCTGGTAGAAATGATCAACTAAGATACTTTATTTTAGCATCATACAATGTACAGAGTTGAATGACATTAAGGTGTGCATGCAAAAAGTCCCTTAATATAAAGAGCATTTCTGGCAAACTTAAGATTAATAAGGTAATGACAAATTAAGTGGTTTTATATAGTCTCTTAGGTGGTTATAAATATAAATTTAGGAGTTATAATGAATACAAGATAATTGAATATCCTATTAGTACATGCTATATGGCTTTTATCAAGTTCAACTGTTTGCAGAATTGCAGGTTTGATTATGATTATACGTAATGAGGAGCCTAGCATATTAACAGATGAATACATGTAACTCTTAGGTATCTACTGTATTTACAGGGACACCAATTGTTAGAAGGCTTGCCCATATATCCTGCCTCACCTTTAATAATCTTTATTTCTACAAGTACAAGTACAACATACAGACCTAACTGACGTCAATGACATACTATATAGAAAGCCCCCTTGTTATTCACTGGAACCCTTGCACAAACTTTGTTCATTGAAATTTCCTCGAAATGTCAATATGGCATAAATTTTAGTTAATATCGAATATGAATGTTCGATGCTAAATTTGTGTGGTACAGTATTCCATTAGCATACCTTCACAGTGCATGGATCAACAACAGTGACACAGTCTTCCTGGTCAGGAGAGTCACTAGGTCGAATGCGACAGTAGACTTCCACTGGGTCCTGCTCTACATTCCGTTCGACCGTCTTAGGCTTTGGGGTGGGTCGAGGCTTCCGGACTTGAGGCGTCCTACTGAAATTTAAAAAAAAAAAGAAAAAGCAGTACTATAGTAGGTTCCTAAAACAAATTTTTAGTGCATAACTAGTACAACCTTAAACATTAATTATGAAGTGTTAATATAGCACATCTTAATATATAGTACTATGCCTTGATTACTTTCTTCTTATCTCCTGCCACCCTGACCTTCATACCCACTGCAGTAATGCAATTCATATTTTCTGACTCTAACACTACATAATTCTCATACCTACTTTATTTCAGTTTTACTCTTAATGATTCAGAGATGATGGATTGCACACCCTAATCTCAGACCAGTCCTCCTAAATTGGAAAGGAAATATGACAACACTAAAAACAATGCAACGGATAGTAGGGAAAGTGTATTGTGAATAAATAAAAGCTGCAAGGTATATGTGCCATCTTGCATGTCCCTGATGCAGAGAGTAGACCACAGCATTTCTGCCTGTGTGAAACACTTAAGAAGCTCCTTATTTCACACTTTGGTGAGAGGACAGTACTTCCAGCCTCTACTTCAACAGAAAAAACTAGCCTGCTGTGAATGCTTCTAAATAGTTTAATGTAATTAAGTCAAACATTACAAATTATCTTTTTTGCATGGCTGTGTGGGTAAAACAAGTGTTTATTAAGATTAGGTTATATTACTTTATACTTTATATTAGCCTTTTGGTCACTGAGAATTAGATGTATTGGAGCAAGTTGCAAGGATGTACAGTGGTACCAAGAGTTACAAACTTAATTCGTTCCAGAAGGCTGTTCAAGTGCCGATACCGAACGAATTTGTTCCCATAAGGAATAATATAAATTAGATTAGTCTGTTTCAGACCCCAAAAATACACTTACAAAAGCACTTACAAAAATACACTTACATAATTGATTGAGTTGGGAGCTATTCAAAACCCAAAGTACCACTGTATTTTATTTAAACATTAGAGAATTTCATTCAATTTAATCCCTGATGGAATATGTCAGGACATGTGTGTTGACCCTGGTTGTTGTGCCAACGTCTAGCTTTGATGAAGCATAGGTGACATTCTTTACCAAGGATGCTTGTCCTTGTCATACTCTGTCCACTGGTCACATTAGCTGCCACACTCTTTTTCTGCTCTCAGGATTTTCTACAGCTGTGGGAGCAGCAGCCTGTTGCTGGTGGTGTAGCCTTTAAACTCACTAAGTCTTCCCCAGGATGCAACACACGAGTTGACAAACACCTAGGTACCTATTTACCCCTAGGCTAATAGGAGCTGCAGGTTCTAGGAGACTTCTCCATACATTTTGTCTTGCCCAGGAATGATCCTGGGTCCTTTAGTTGAGATATAAACATTCTTCTGGTAACAAAAATCCTTCTGGTAGTTTAAGGTAGTATTACCAACATGTTAGGTAAAAGGACATTTACAAGTAATGTAACATCTTATTGTGGCAACATTGCCACAAAATGCCACATTTATTTATTTATTTATTTATTTATTTATTTATTTGAACATGGTACAGAGAAGTACAAAGGAATACATACAGCTATTAAAGTGCAACATGCCAAAGCCTCTTGTATGCAGAGCATTATGGGCAGCTTAAAATTAACTTAAGATTAACTAAGCAATGATATATTCAGTGGTAAAAACATTATTATAAACAGATAACAATTTAGCACAAATGAGTATTACAAATTAGTTGCACATGCGTTCTTTAACCTAAGAAAAGACGATATATAAAAAATAACCCTAAAAGCCATTATAGGCTTATTTCCAATGATACAAAATGTAATGATTAACTAAGGCCTAAATAATTAAAAGAAAAAAATAATGGTCAAATTACCCTCGGAAATGTGAAATGAACTTTGGGTTATCTTAGGTAATATTTTACATAATTTACTACTCTTTATGAAGCATTGTAAGTTTATTTAGATACAGGTACACATAAGTACAATTATCATACATAGTGTAAATTACCTAGGAAACACACACAAAAAAAGTCAAAATGACTCATTTCCATTGGCATACATGAAAAGTTACTGGATAAGAGAATATGGAAGCCAAAAAAAAATAAGAAATCCAAGTGTGCCAAGAGTAGAGAGGAAAACATTTTGATTCTTTTTTTTTATCATGGGAAAGCACTAAACCCATAGGAGGGGTCCACACACAGCCTATCATGTCAATCACTCTTATATCAGTCGCATGTTGTACTTTGCAGAAATAGTTATTATCCTTATCATAGGGAATGGGAGGAAATGAGACAGGATCCAAGGAAGGAGAGGCAGCATTCAAGGAAGGCGAGGCAGCATCCAAGGAAGAAGAGGCAGCATTCAAGAAGAGGCAGGATCCAAGGAAGGAGAGGCAGCATCCAAGGAAGAAGAGGCAGCATTCAAGGAAGGAGAGGCAGCATTCAAGGAAGGAGAGGCAGGATCCAAGGAAGGAGAGGCAGCATCCAAGGAAGAAGAGGCAGCATTCAAGGAAGGAGAGGCAGGATCCAAGGAAGGAGAGGCAGCATTCAAGGAAGGAGAGGCAGCATTCAAGGAAGGAGAGGCAGCATTCAAGGAAGGAGAGGCAGCATTCAAGGAAGGAGAGGCAGCATTCAAGGAAGGAGAGGCAGCAATCAAGGAAGGAGAGGCAGGATCCAAGGAAGGAGAGGCAGGATCCAAGGAAGGAGAGGCAGCATTCAAGGAAGAAGAGGCAGCATTCAAGGAAGGAGAAACAGGATCCAAGGAAGATAAGGCAGCATCCAAGGAAGGAGAGGCAGCATTCAAGGAAGGAGAAGCAGCATTCAAGGAAGGAGAGACCAGACCCAAGGAAGAAGATTCTTAAAGTCCAGTTCCTGGGATCAAAAGCCCTCTCCATAGCATGAAGACCCCCTGACAGTGACCAGGGTAGTGCCAGACAGTGCCAGCAAGTCACTATCAACACACAAACACACCATCACACAACAAACACCTTCTTATCACACTATTTACTCTCTCCACCTCCTTGTCTGCCACCAAACACCTCCCTCATCAAACCCAATTTTCACCCTTTAAACAACCCCATACACCCCCATAACTTACCCACACCCATAAATAATTCACCGGCCCTTAAACTGGGGGCAAAAATAGCAAGGAAATACTCACTCAGGCTTCATAATGGGTGAAAATAAGGAGGGAAGCAGCAGCGGTGTTTTCGAAAATGAGTGGCGGGTACAGTGGTGCCCTCACCCGGCCACTACACACACTACTGTAACACTTTTAAATAAGTAAATAAGTAAATAAGTAAGTTTATTCAGGTATACACATAGTTACTTAGATTATCATACATAGCAACATATGTGTAGGGAACTTAGAATAACCCAAAAAAGTCAAAGTGACTTATATAAGTATATACTTATATAAGTAAGTAAGCTTATTTAGGTATAGGGACACTTAATTACAGTTTCACGAATTTTCATACGTATTCACCTATTTGTACTCACCTATTTGTGGTTGCAGGGGTCGAGTCCTAGCTCCTGGCCCCGCCTCTTCACTGATTGCTACTAGGTTGGGATTAAAAATACTAATGATGCTATTATACACATGCTAGAACATATATACACTGCAATAGAGAAAAAAGAAGTCCCACTGGGGATCTTCATTGACTTACGTAAAGCTTTTGATACAGTTGACCATGACTTGCTCCACGTAAAATTGTCACACTATGGTATTAGAGGGCACTCCCTCAACTACCTCAAGTCTTACCTCAGCAACAGAAGCCAATATGTGTACGCAAATGGGGCAAGCTCTTCCGCTCAACCAATTACAGTTGGTGTCCCACAGGGAAGTGTCCTTGGCCCTCTTCTCTTTCTCCTATACATAAATGACCTACCAAATGCTTCGCAATTACTCAAACCCACACTTTTTGCAGGTGACACTACATACGTCTTCTCTCACCCGAGCCCAGTCACGCTAGCCAATACTGTAAATACCGAATTACAGAAAATATCTACCTGGATGAGGACTAACAAACTTACACTAAACATTGACAAAACCTACTTCATTCAGTTTGGTAACAGAGTTACAGATGTACCTCTTAACATAACAATAAACGGATCACCTATCACAAAGCTAACAGAGGGAAAATTCCTAGGAATCCACCTCGATAATAGACTCAAATTTCATACACATATACAACAAATTTCTAAGAAAATTTCCAAGACTGTAGGCACACTATCGAAGATACGGTACTATGTTCCACAGTCAGCCCTCCTGGCCCTTTATCACTCTCTTATTCACCCCTATCTCACCTATGGAATTTGTGCATGGGGCTCAACAACAATTAACCATCTCAGACCACTAATTACCCAACAAAAGGCTGCAGTTAGAATGATAACAAATTCTCACTACAGGCAGCACACTCCACCAATATTCAAAACACTCAACCTATTCACCATACAAAACATCCATACTTATTATTGCACCTATTACATACATAGAACACTTAACTCTGATATTAACCCTCCCCTCAAACATCTCCTTGCCAACCTCAACAGAACACATGACCATAACACAAGGCACAGATCACTCTTTGATGTTCCTCGTGTCCATCTCACGCTATGCAAAAACTCAATGCACATAAAAGGCCCTAAAATCTGGAATTCATTACCTGTAAATATAAAAGAAACACTACCTGTTTATAAATTCAAGTCTCTTCTCAAAGATCACTTACTCACTCAAAACCAAATAAATACTAAATAACTGAACCTTATAAATTGTATATCCTAAATGTTACTCACAATTATATCACACAAATGTTAAACCTAGGACCCAATCTAACTTTATTATTTTTTTAAATATACTACCTAACAGAATACTCCATTCTACTGAATGTACAGCAATGCAAGCAACCATATGACCTGTCTTTGTAATACTCACTTGTGCTTTATAGTTATCTGTTTACAATAATGTTTTATCACTGATTACATCATTGCTTAGTTAATCTTAAGTTAATTTTAAGCCAGCCCGTAATGCTATGCATATAAGTGGCTTTGGCATGCTGCTCTTACCTGTATTTTTTTGTACCTCTGTATGTATGCTAAAATTACTAAATAAATAAATAAAATAAATAAATAAATAGGTCCTCTCTCTCCCTGCTCCATGAGCTTTATCATACCTCGCCTTAAAACTATGTATGGTTCCTGCCTCCACTACTGCACTTTCTAGGCTATTCCACGGCCTGACTACTCTATGGTTGAAGAAATACTTCCTAATATCCCTTTGATTCATCTGAGTCTTCAACTTCCAAATGTGACCTCTTGTTTCTGTGTCCCTTCTCTGGAACATCCCGTCTCTGTCCACCTTGTCTATTCCGCACAGTATTTTTTATGTCGTTATCATGTCTCCCCTGACCCTCCTGTACTCCAGTGTCGTCAGACCGATTTCCCTTAACCTTTCTTCATAGGACATTCCCCTTAGCTCTGGAACTAACCTTGTCGCAAACCTTTGCACTTTCTCTAATTTCTTGACGTGTTTCATCAAGTGCGGGTTCCAAACAGGTGCTGCATACTCCAGTATGGGCCTGACGTACACGGTGTACAGTGTCTTGAACGATTCCTTACTAAGGTATCGGAACGCTGTTCTCAGGTTTGCCAGGCGCGCCCGTATGCCGCAGCAGTTATCTGGTTATGTGTGCTTCCGGAGACATGCTCGGTGTTATACTCACCCCAAGATCTTTCTCTTTGAGCTAGGTTTGCAGTCTTTGGCCACCTAGCCTATACTCCGTCTGCGGTCTTCTGTGCCCTTCCCCGATCTTCATGACTTTGCATTTGGCGGGGTTAAATTCGAGAAGCCAGTTGCTGGACCAGGTGTCCAGTCTGTCCAGGTCTCTTTGAAGTCCTGCCTGATCCTCATCTGATTTAATTCTCCTCATTAACTTCACATCATCTGCGAACAGGGACACCTCTGAGTCTAACCCTTCCATCATGTCGTTCACATATACCAAAAATAGCACTGGTCCTAGGACCGACCCCTGTGGGACCCCGCTCGTCACATGTGCTCACTGTGATACCTCATCACGTACCATGACTCGTTGTTGCCTCCCTGTCAGGTATTTTCTGATCCATTGCAGTGCCCTTCCTGTTACATGTGCCTGATCCTCTAGCTTCTGCACTAATCTCATGTGAGGAACTGTGTCAAAGGCCTTCTTGCAGTCCAAGAAGATGCAATCAACCCACCCCTCTCTCTCGTGTCTTACTTCTGTTACTTTATCATAAAACTCCAGAAGGTATGTGACACAGGATTTGCCTTCCATGAATCCGTGCTGGATGGCGTTTATACTCTTGCTCCATTCCAGGTGCTCCACCACTCTCCTCCTGATAATCTTCTCCATAACTTTGCATACTATACACGTCAGTGACACAGGTCTATAGTTTAGTGCCTCTTTTCTGTCTCCTTTTTAAAAATAGGAACTACATTTGCCGTCTTCCATACTTCCTCATACCTGTGTAGTCACCCCTTTTGTAGTTTGGCTTTTCCCATTCAATTCCTGTTACCTTCTCCACTTGTAGCTCTACTATATAATCAAAACTCAGAACCACGTGATCGCTAGCTCCAAGGGGCCTCTCGTAATTGATGTCCTCAATGTCTGAACTGCTCAGGGTGAACACAAGATCCAGTCTTGCTGGCTCATCCTCCCCTCTCTC
Organism: Cherax quadricarinatus; assembly: GCF_038502225.1. Classification (NCBI taxonomy): domain Eukaryota; kingdom Metazoa; phylum Arthropoda; class Malacostraca; order Decapoda; family Parastacidae; genus Cherax; species Cherax quadricarinatus. The sequence goes on from NC_091355.1 coordinate 5,802,504, forward strand.
TCTGGTAGTGTCCCTGACATGTTGATGCATGAGGTTTTCAAGTACCACATCCATCATCTTGGCTCTCCATGTTTCGGGACCCCCATGTGGCTCCAGGTTTTCCCAGTCGATCTCCCTGTGGTTGAAATCGCCCATTACCAGTAACTTTGCTCTGCTCGAGTGAGCTCTTCTTGCCACCTCAGCCAGTGTGTCCACCATCGCTCTGTTGTTTTCTTCGTACTCCTCTCTTGGCCTCCTGCAGTTCTGTGGTGGGTTATACATCACTCCAATGACTACTTTATGTTCTCCAGACTGAATTGTACCTACTATGTAGTCCCTTTCTCCAATCATGTCCATGCCTTCCATTTCCTCAAATCCCCATCGGTTTTTTGAGCAGTGCAACCCCTCCTTCCCCTCTACTCCTTCTATCTTTCCTCAGGATCTGGTATCCCGGTGGGAAGAGTGCATCTGTTATTGTCTCAGCGAGTTTCGTTTCTGTGACTGCTATGATGTCTGGGGATTTCTCACTGATTCTTTCGTGCCACTCCTCATATTTATTCGTTATTCCGTCCGTGTTTGTGTACCAAACCTTCAGCTTCTTTTCTATCACTGTGGTCCTGGAAGAATATTGGGGTTGGGGGAGTGAGAGCCTTGGTGGGGGCTGTGGTGTGGGTGGGGTTTGTGATGAGGGGGGTGGGGTCAGAATGCCCATAGGGGCAGCTGTTGGGGTGAGGTTTGTGATGTGGGGGTTGGTGGCAGAGGGAACAGTGTGTGGGTTCTGGTTCAGATTGCTCAGTAGCGTTGGGATTGTTGCGGTTGGAGTCCTTCTGCGGGAGTTTCTGAAGGGTGTGTTTGTCCTTCCTCCTGTGTCTCGTGGTAAAGTATGTGTGTATTACCTGGGATAACCCCCCTAAAAGTCAAAGTGACTTAACTACACTTAACACTTGTACATAGATTTACACTTAGATTTACACATAGATATTTAAACTTAACATTTAAACTTACACATAGTTAGATATATACACTTAGATTTACATTTATATTTGCACTTACATTTATAATATGATTTGCTTTAGAGTTACACTTAAACAGTTAGATATAGACTTAGATTTCTATTTACGCTTACACTCACAGATTTACACTTATCTTTAGTTAAATTTACACGTATATTGACACATTAACACTTACATTTACAGTTGGATTTACTCTTAGATTTACACTTGCATAAAGCAGAATTTATTGAAAATGTTTTGCTGTGTAAATTATATCTATTGAGGATTTTTTCGTGTATATTTAGTTATAAGCGGTTCCTGTACTCACCTATTTGTGGTTGCAGGGGTCAATTTACAGCTCCTGGCCCCGCCTCTTCCCCGGCCACTACTAGGTCCATTCTCTCCCTCCTCCCGTGAGCTTTATCGTATCTCTGTCTAATTTACTTTCTTGTTTTGTGGTGACTAAGATGTTCATCATCTGGGTATCTTTAGTGACCAATAAAACACATGTGCAACATCTGGGTATTTTTAGTGACCAATAAAACACATGTGCAACATCTGGGTAACTTTAGTGTCCAAAAAAACACATGTGCAACACCTGGGTAACTTTAGTGTCCAATAAAACACACGTGCAACACCAGGGTATCTTTAGTGTCCAATAAAACACATGTGCAACACCTGGGTAACTTTAGTGTCCAATAAAACACACGTGCAACACCAGGGTATCTTTAGTGTCCAATAAAACACATGTGCAACACCTGGGTAACTTTAGTGTCCAATAAAACACATGTGCAACACCTGGGTATCTTTAGTGTCCAATAAAACACATGTGCAACACCTGGGTATCTTTAGTGACCAATAAAACACATGTGCAACACCTGGGTATCTTTAGTGACCAATAAAACACATGTGCAACACCTGGGTATCTTCAGTGTCCAATAAAACACATGTGCAACACCTGGGTATCTTTAGTGACCAATAAAACACATGTGCAACACCTGGGTATCTTTAGTGACCAATAAAACACATGTGCAACACCTGGGTATCTTTAGTGACCAATAAAACACATGTGCAACACCTGGGTATCTTTAGTGACCAATAAAACACATGTGCAACACCTGGGTATCTTCAGTGTCCAATAAAACACATGTGCAACACCTGGGTATTATCTTTAGTGACCAATAAGACACATGTTCAACACCTGAGTATATTTAATGACCAATAAAACACATGTGCAACATCTGGGTATCTTTAGTGACCAATAAAATATATGTTCAACACCTGGGTATCTTTAGTGACCAATAAAACACATGTTCAACACCTGGGTATCTTTAGTGACCAATAAAACACATGTTTAACACCTGTGTTCAACACCGTGTGGTAGCAGGTTGGTAGACAGCAACTACCCAGGGAGGTACTACCGTCCTGTGGTAGCAGGTTGGTAGACAGCAACTACCCAGGGAGGTACTACCGTCGTGTGGTAGTAGGTTGGTAGACAGCAACCACCCAGGGAGGTACTACCGTCCTGTGGTAGTAGGTTGGTAGACAGCAACTACCCAGGGAGGTACTACCGTCGTGTGGTAGTAGGTTGGTAGACAGCAACCACCCAGGGAGGTACTACCGTCGTGTGGTAGTAAGATGGTAGACAGCAACTACGCAGGGAGGTACTACCGTCATGTGGTAGTAAGATGGTAGACAGCAACTACCCAGGGAGGTACTACCGTCGTGTGGTAGTAAAATGGTAGACAGCAACCACCCAGGGAGGTACTACCGTCGTGTGGTAGTAGGTTGGTAGACAACCACCCAGGGAGGTGCTACCGTTCTGTGGTAGTAGGATGGTAGACAGCAACCACCCAGGGAGATACTACCGTCCTGTGGTAGTAGGTTGGTAGACAGCAACTACCCAGGGAGGTACTACCGTCCTGTGGAAGCAGGTTGGTAGACAGCAACAACCCAGGGAGGTACTACCGTCCTGTGGTAGTAGGTTGGTAGACAGCAACTACCCAGGGAGGTACTACCGTCCTGTGGTAGTAGGTTGGTAGACAGCAACCACCCAGGGAGGTACTACCGTCCTGTGGTAGTAGGTTGGTAGACAGCAACTACCCAGGGAGGTACTACCGTCCTGTGGTAGCAGGTTGGTAGACAGCAACAACCCAGGGAGGTACTACCGTCCTGTGGTAGTAGGTTGGTAGACAGCAACTACCCAGGGAGGTACTACCGTCCTGTGGTAGTAGGTTGGTAGACAGTAACTACCCAGGGAGGTACTACCGTCGTGTGGTAGCAGGTTGGTAGACAGCAACCACCCAGGGAGGTACTACCGTCCTGTGGTAGTAGGTTGGTAGACAGCAACTACCCAGGGAGGTACTACCGTCCTGTGGTAGCAGGTTGGTAGACAGCAACTACCCAGGGAGGTACTACCGTCCTGTGGTAGCAGGTTGGAAGACAGCAACTACCCAGGGAGGTACTACCGTCCTGTGGTAGCAGGTTGGTAGACAGCAACCACCCAGGGAGGTGTGGTAGTAGGTTGGTAGACAGCAACTACCCAGGGAGGTACTACCGTCCTGTGGTAGCAGGTTGGAAGACAGCAACTACCCAGGGAGGTACTACCGTCCTGTGGTAGCAGGTTGGTAGACAGCAACTACCCAGGGAGGTACTACCGTCCTGTGGTAGCAGGTTGGTAGACAGCAACCACCCAGGGAGGTACTACCGTCCTGTGGTAGTAGGTTGGTAGACAGCAACTACCCAGGGAGGTACTACCGTCCTGTGGTAGCAGGTTGGTAGACAGCAACCACCCAGGGAGGTACTACCGTCCTGTGGTAGTAGGTTGGTAGACAGCAACTACCCAGGGAGGTACTACCGTCCTGTGGTAGCAGGTTGGTAGATAGCAACCACCCAGGGAGGTACTACCGTCCTGTGGTAGTAGATTGGTAGACAGCAACTACCCAGGGAGGTACTACCGTCCTGTGGTAGTAGGTTGGTAGACAGCAACTACCCAGGGAGGTACTACCGTCCTGTGGTAGTAGGATGGTAGACAGCAACTACCCAGGGAGGTACTACCGTCGTGTGGTAGTAGGTTGGTAGGAAGCAACTACCCAGGGAGGTACTACCGTCCTGTGGTAGTAGGCTGGTAGACAGCAACTACCCAGGGAGGTATTACCGTCCTGTGGTAGTAGGTTGGTAGACAACAACTACCAAGGGTGGTACTACCATTCTGTGGTAGCAGGTTGGTAGACAGCAACTACCCAGGGAGGTATTACCGTCATGTGGTAGCAGGTTGGTAGACAGCAACTACCCAGGGAGGTACTACCGTTCTGTGGTAGTAGGTTGGTAAACAGCAACTACCCAGGGAGGTACTACCGTCCTGTGGTAACAGGTTGGTAGACAGTAACTACCCAGGGAGGTACTACCGTCCTGTGGAAGTAGGTTGGTAGACAGCAACTACTCAGGGAGGTACCACCGTCCTGTGGTAACAGGTTGGTAGACAGTAACTACCCAGGGAGGTACTACCGTCGTGTGGTAGTAGGTTGGTAGACAGCAACTACCCAGGGAGGTACTACCGTCGTGTGGTAGTAGGTTATTAGACAGCAACCACCCAGGGAGGTACTACCGTCCTGCCAAGTGAGTGTAAAACGGAAACCTGTAACTGTTTTGCATGATATAGGATTGCTGGTGTCTTTTTTCTGTCTCATAAACACGCGGGGGAACAAGTACATCTTGCTACTTCTACTTACACTTAGGTCACACTACACATGAATATGCAAGCATATATATTACACACCCATCCGGGGTTTCTTATATTTTCTTAATAGTTCTTGTTCTTCTTTATTTCGTTTTATCTCCATGGGGAAGTGGAAAAGAATGCTTCCTCTGTAAGCCATGCGTGTCGTAAGAGGCGACTAAAATGCCGGGAGGAAGGGGCTAGTAACCCCTTCTCCTGTATACATTACTAAATTTATAAAGAAAAACTTTCGTTTTTTATTTCAGGTCACCCTGCCTCAGTGGGATACAGCCGGGTCGTTGAAAAAAAAAGTACAATGTTAATATCGATAATAACAAAACGCGGCCGTCCTTTCAATTTTGCTTTTCAAATTGGCCCTTTAATACGAAAGAGTTTTGGACTACTGTTGTATACCATTACTGTAAGGATTCTGTTAGTGTTTTGTATTGTGTGTTGAGTATTTGACGTCCATTCATATCTATAATGCAACACCTGTGACGTACACGATAGAAAGCAGAAGTTAATGGCACATAGAGATGTACTTGAAATGTCATAAACGTCTGTCCTCTATGAAAGAAGAGTCTCAGGTGGAAACAGACGTGTTTCCTTAAGACACCTGCTGTCCCTGTTCACCTAGTAGTAAAATAGGTACCTGGGTGCTAGTCAAATGGTGTGGGTCGCATCCTGCCTACCTACGTACCTGGAGTCTACCTGGTGGGTGTTCCGGGGGTCAACGCCCCCGCGGTCCAGTTCTTGACCTGACCTCCCAGGTGTTACACATGTGTTTTATTGATCACTAAAGATATCCAGGTGTTGCACATGTGTTTTGTTAATATTTATTGATCACTAAAGATACCCATGTATTTCACATGTGTTTTATTAATCAATGTGGACAAAAATAACCTAATTTACCCGAAATAATCTCCAAAACAAGGGGTGCTTTCCATGTAGTATGTCACTGATATCAGCTATGGTCTGTATAACTTGTATCATATACTTGTAAAAATAAAGATTATTATTATTAGTATAATCATTACTATTCAGTACCGGGAGGTGTTGACCCCAATACCGACAATTACCGTAATATGATGGTACGTAAAAGCAATATCGTCATTACGTTGTAATCATTATTCCGGTTCACTGTTAACTCACTGTGTCATACGGGTCCGAGTTTTACTGTTGTGTTAGTGGTGTTGCCTGACTTCTGCTTTGCTCCATTATGTCCCAGTTTTTCTTGTGTTGCAAGAGTGTTGGATGACACACTCGTCACTGACACAGCCTTCTATCATGTTTTTTTTATATCTTAAAGCATAAGAGACGTCCTATATCATGCGTATGTGTTAATGGATATACTGTGTATATCATGTAGAAAGTTCTAAGAATTAAAAAAGTACAAACAAGAATTGTAAGGAGGAATTCCCTGGAGTCATGAGTGAGCTTAATGATCAGCCATTGTCCGGTGTGTGTGTGTGTGTGTGTGTGTGTGTGTGTGTGTGTGTGTGTGTGTGTGTGTGTGTGTGTGTGTGTGTGTGTGTGTATGTGTGTGTGTGTGTGTGTGTGTGTGTGTGTAGCCATGCATGCAAGCAGGCAGGAGAGCAGGCAAGACAAGCAACCCAGCAGGCAGGCAGGAGAGTCATCAGGCAGGCAGGCAGGAAAGTCATCAGGCAGGCAGGCAGGCAGGCAGGCAGGAAAGTCATCAGGCAGGCAGGCAGGAAAGTCATCAGGCAGGCAGGCAGGAAAGTCATCAGGCAGGCAGGCAGGAAAATCATCAGGCAGGCAGGCAGGAAAGTCATCAGGTAGGCAGGAGAGTCATCAGGCAGGCAGGCAGGAGAGTCATCAGGCAGGCAGGCAGGAGAGTCATCAGGCAGGCAGGCAGGAAAGTCATCAGGCAGGCAGGAGAGTCATCAGGCAGGCAGGCAGGAAAGTCATCATTCAGGCAGGCAGGAGAGTCATCAGGCAGGCAGGCAGGCAGGAGAGTCATCAGGCAGGCAGGCAGGCAGGAGAGTCATCAGGCAGGCAGGCAGGCAGGCAGGCAGGCAGGCAGGAGAGTCATTAGGCAGGCAGGCAGGCAGGCAGGCAGGCAGGCAGAGCAGGCACGCAGAGAAACAGGAGAACCATCAGGGAGGAGAGCAGGCACGCAGACAGACAGGCAAGCCAGCAAACAGGCAGGCAGGCAGACAGGCAGACAGGCAAGCCAGTAGGCAAACAAGAGCCAGTCACTATACAGTCAGTAAGGACTCACGGAGAACAAGGCAACTGGTTCACGAGCTGTTACCTCACTTAATCACCACCTTAATAGCCACTACACTCCTATACACAGTTCCTCTTAGTTACATTTGACACACCATATATACACTGAGAGGTGTATGTCTCAGTGTATATACACTGAGCACTTATTCCCTATTTTAGGTATTATTCTTGACAAATGACATGCTGCATTAATGACACTCGTGTGGTAGATAGGCTTGAAACCCCACTGACCAGACTACCCTTTTGTAACAATAACAATATAAAATTAAATTAATGTTATTGGGCAACGGAGCCCTTAGGAATCGTAAAGCGACTGGAAAATGTAAAGTAATCTGGTTTGATCCTTGAAAGGAGGGTGGCTAGACTGATGCATTTTATAATTATTATTATTATCACACTGGCCGATTCCCACCAAGGCAGGGTGGCCCGAAAAAGAAAAACTTTTACCATCATTCACTCCATCACTGTCTTGCCAGAAGGGTGCTTTACACTACAGTTTTTAAACTGCAACATTAACACCCCTCCTTCAGAGTGCAGGCACGGTACTTCCCATCTCCAGGACTCAAGTCCGGCCTGCCGGTTTCCCTGAACCCCTTCATAAATGTTACTTTGCTCACACTCCAACAGCACGTCAAGTATTAAAAACCACTTGTCTCCATTCACTCCTATCAAACACGCTCACGCATGCCTGCTGGAAGTCCAAGCCCCTCGCACACAAAACCTCCTTTACCCCCTCTCTCCAACCTTTCCTAGGCCGACCCCTATCCCGCCTTCCTTCCACTACAGACTGATACACTCTTGAAGTCATTTTATAATATTTAAACTATTTACCTAATACATCCATCTTGCAGGATAATTTTTGTTATACACCATCATACACGATGGATTTCTTATAAATCAGTAAAACATCATCCTGGAATACAAGCATCCCTGTGTGTAGCTTACAGTGGTATACATCTCAGTGTATATACAGTTAGATATACACATTCTTCGTTGTATACACAGATACACATCTCTTCCAAGAACTCGGCTAACCATTAACGAGCGAACAGTGTAAATAATGTAGAAAGAATGTATCAAATTGTCTTTGTGATAATGTCGCAGCCTAGCCTTGAGGGTACATTTACCAGTGAGAACTGTAGCGGGCTGTTGCTGACACTGTAGCGGGCTGTTGCTGACACTGTAGCGGGCTGTTGCTGACACTGTAGCGGGCTGTTGCTGACACTGTAGCGGGCTGTTGCTGACACTGTAGCGGGCTGTTGCTGACACTGTAGCGGGCTGTTGCTGACACTGTATGATTGTTGCTGTTAGAACTTTGTATGTGATTGTTACTGTTAGATCTTTGTATGTGATTGTTGCTGTTAGATCTTTGTATGTGATTGTTACTGTTAGATCTTTGTATGTGATTGTTACTGTTAGATCTTTGTATGTGATTGTTGCTGTTAGATCTTTGTATGTGATTGTTGCTGTTAGATCTTTGTATGTGATTGTTGCTGTTAGATCTTTGTATGTGATTGTTGCTGTTAGATCTTTGTATGTGATTGTTGCTGTTAGATCTTTGTATGTGATTGTTGCTGTTAGATCTTTGTATGTGATTGTTGCTGTTAGATCTTTGTATGTGATTGTTGCTGTTAGATCTTTGTATGTGATTGTTACTGTTAGATCTTTGTATGTGATTGTTACTGTTAGATCTTTGTATGTGATTGTTACTGTTAGATCTTTGTATGTGATTGTTACTGTTAGATCTTTGTATGTGATTGTTGCTGTTAGATCTTTGTATGTGATTGTTGCTGTTAGATCTTTGTATGTGACTGCTGCTGTTAGAACTTTACATGTGATTGTTGCTGTTAGAACCTTCTATGTGATTGTTGTTACTAGATCTTTATATTTGACTGTTGCTATTAGAAATTATATATCATTGTTCTTGTTAGATCTTTATATATGATTGTTGCCAGAGAGAGAGAGGAGATATTGGACCTTGGTGGAACGATAGTAGTAGTAGTAGTAGTAGTAGTAGTAGTAGTATTAGTAGCAGCGGTAGTAGCAGCAGCAGTAATATTAGTAGTAGCGGTAGTAGTAGCAGTAGTAGTAGTAGCAGCAGTAGTAATTGTAGTAGTAGTAGTAGTAGTAGCAGCAGCAGTAGTAGTTGTAGTAGTAGTAGCAGTAGTAGTAGCAGCAGCAGTAGTAGTTGCAGTAGTAGTAGTAATAGTAATGGACCTTGGTGGAACGATAGTAGTAGTAGTAGTAGTAGTAGTAGTAGTAGTAGTAGTAATAGTAGTAGTAGTAGTAGTAGTAGTAGTAGTAGTAGCAGCGGTAGTAGCAGCAGCAGTAGTATTAGTAGTAGCGGTAGTAGTAGCAGTAGTAGTAGTAGCAGCAGTAGTAATTGTAGTAGTAGTAGCAGCAGCGTGGTAGTAGGTGGTTGGTTGGTAGGTAGGTGGATGGTGGCGGCCGCGGCAGGCGGTAGGGAGTGGTGGTAGTGGTAGTGGTAGGTGGTAGTGGTAGTGGTGGCAGGCAGCAGCGGTGGGATGGATGGTAGTAGGTTGTTGGTAGTGTGGAGTAGCGGCAGCGGCAGCAGCGGTGGGAGGTAGGTGGTGGTGGTAGTGGCAGGCGGCGGCGGTGGGAGTGGTAGTGGTGGTTGGTAGGTGGTAGGTGGTGGTCGGCAGCGGCGGCGGCAGGCAGCGGCGGCAGCGGCAGCGGCAGTGGCAGCGGTAGTGGCGGCGGTGGTAGCGGCGGCGGTGGCACGGTGGCGGAGCGGCAGGCGGCGGCAGGCAGCGGCAGGCGGTGGCAGCGGTGGCAGCAGCGGCGGTGGCAGGCAGGCGGCGGCGGTGGTGGCAGGCGGTGGTAGCAGGCGGTAGTAGGCAGGCGGCGGTGGCGGCGGTGGTGGCGGCGGCGGCCGGCGGCGGCGGCTGGTGGCGGCGGTGGTGGCGGCGGCGGTGGCGGCTAGGGCGGTGGCGGCAGCGGCGGCGGCGGCGGCAGGCGGTGGCAGCGGTGGTGGCGGCGGTGGTAGCGGCGGCGGTGGCGGTGGTAGGTGGCGGCGGCGGCGGTGCGGCGGCGGCAGGCGGCGGCAGTGGCGGCGGCAATGGCGGCGGTGGTGGCGGCGGTGGTAGGCGGCGGTGGTAGGCAGCGGCGGCGGTGGTGGCGGCGGTGGTGGCAGGCGGTAGGTAGGCGGCGGCGGCGGTGGTAGGCGGCGGCGGTGGTAGCGGCAGGCGGCGGTAGGTGGCAGCAGGCGGTGGCGGCGGTGGTAGCAGGCGGCGGCGGCGGCGGCAGTGCAGCGGCAGGCGGCAGGCGGCAGCGGCAGGCAGCGGCAGCGGTGGCAGCGGCGGCAGGCAGCGGACGGCGGCGGAGCGGTGGCGGCAGGTAGGCGGCAGCGGCGGTGGCAGCGGTAGTGGCAGGCGGCAGCGGCGGCGGTGGTGGCAGCGGCGGTGGCGGCAGGCGGTAGGCGGCGGTATAGGCAGGCGGCGGCGGTGGCGGCAGGCAGGTGGCGGCGGTGGTAGCAGGCAGGCGGCGGTGGCGGCAGCGGTGGCGGCGGTGGTGGCAGCGGTGGTAGGCAGGCGGTAGGTGGCAGGCGGCGGTGGTGGCGGCGGTGGTGGCGGCGGCGGCGGCGGTAGCGGCGGCGGAGGCGGCGGCGGTATGGCAGGCGGTGGTAGGCGGCAGGCGGCGGCGGCGGTGGCAGCGGCAGGCGGCGGCGGCGGCGGCAGCAGGCAGGCAGCGGCAGCGGCAGGTAGCGGCGGCAGCGGTGGCAGGCAGCGGCAGGCGGCAGCGGCAGCGGCAGCGGGACGGTGGCAGGGGCAGGTGGTGGCAGGCGGCGGCGGTGGCAGGCAGCGGCGGCGGTGGCAGCAGCGGCAGGCGGCAGCAGCGGCAGGCAGGCAGCGGCGGCAGGTGGCAGGCGGTGGTAGCAGGCGGCGGCGGTAAGGTGGCAGGCAGGCAGGCGGCGGTGGTGGTAGGTGCGGCGGCGGTAGTGGTGGCGGCAGCGGTGGTAACAGCAGGCGGCGGTGGTGGCGGCGGCGGCGGTGGCGGCAGGCGGCGGCAGGCGGCGGCGGCGGTGGCGGCGGCGGTGGTGGCGGCGGTGGCGGCGGCGGCGGCGGAGTGGCAGCGGCAGCGGCGGCGGCGGCGGTGGCAGCGGCGGTGTAGCGGCGGCAGCGGTGGCGGCAGGCGGTGGCAGGCAGGCGGCGGCGGCAGTGCGGCAGCGGCGGCGGCGGTAGGTAGCAGCAGGCGGTGGTGGCGCGGTAGGCGGCAGGCGGCGGCGGCGGTGGCAGCAGCGGCGGCAGCGGCAGGCGGTAGGCAGCGGCAGTGGTAGCGGCGGCAGGCGGTGGCAGGCAGGCAGGTGGCAGCAGGCAGGCGGCAGGCATAGGCAGGCAGCAGCAGCAGCAGCAGTAGTAGCAGCAGCAGTAGTAGCAGCAGCAGCAGTAGCAGCAGCAGCAGCAGTAGTAGCAGCAGTAGTAGCAGGAGTCACAGTTTATTTGCGAGGAAAAACAATTTAAAACTAGGCTTGGAGTGTCCCCCCACGCACGGGACGACGTTATTAAGGACCCAACCCGAGGACTCTGAATGGTGTCCTTAATTCTATATTGAATGGTGGCGGTAATTATAGTCGAGAGTGGGTGCCAAAATTATAGGATGAGTTCTGGTTTTGATTATAGAGGTTATAGGCATTTAGTGCTCAGTAGTGACGATGTATTGAGATGCAACGACAACCGGACTAGCACCTGGTCTGTCTTACTTCTTAGTGGGAGGGACGACCTTAGTCAGGGCTTAATTACTACTATTACTACTACTACTACTACTGCTGCTGCTGTTGTTGCTATTGCTGTTGCTGCCGCTGCTATTACTGTTACTACTGCTGGTGCAACTACTACTACTACTACTACTGTTATACTACTACTACTACTACTACTACTACTGCTACTACTACCACTATTGTTACACTACTACTACTACTGTTATACTACTACTACCACTACTGCTACTACTACCACTACTGCTACTACTACCACTACTGCTACTACTACCACTACTGTTACACTACTACTACTACTGTTACTACGACTACTACCGCTACTACTACTACTATTACTGGCTAGTTAACGGGTTTTAAGTCCTATCTACCACACGAGGGTCATTAAGACTGCATGTCACCTGTTCACCATCAGTCAAGAATACTATAATACCTAAGAGATTAAACCAAACCATCAGTTTATATACCCTGACAGATATACATCTATGTATATACACTTATATAAGGTGTATATACATAGATATACACCTCTATATATATATATATATATATATATATATATATGTATATATATATATATATATATATATATATATATATATATATATATATATATATATATATATATATATATATATATGCAATAAGATCACAGTAAACAGGTGATTTCAAAATATGCAAAACAACCACTCTGAAAGAATAGAGAAATTCCAAGCGCTTTCGTGACTACTCACATTATCAAGGAACTATGATAATGTGAGTAGTCACGAAAGCGCTTGGAATTTCTCTATTCTTTCAGAGTGGTTGTTTTGCATATATATATATATATATATATATATATATATATATATATATATATATATATATATATATATATATATATATATATATATATATATATATATATATATATACCTTCTACATCCAGGAGAGGGTCTTAGTTATATGATGATCCACAGCTGGAGCTTTTGGTCATCTGACTGAGGCCTTTTCCTGGCTTACCTCTCCACCTCTTTAAAAATCAAGGTTATAATTCTAACATAAACAAAGAAACTCCTGGCTAGGAGGTACAGTGACCTTGCGTATTTATCACTGTGGGAACACCACCGTCAGTCATGATGCAAGACACAGAAGTACAGTGCATGACTGCATCATTCCTGCGGCACTTATATACGCTACAATCAGCGTATACTGGCAGTGATCAGGCTGGAATGTAGATTATATACACACACAGACGTGTTGTTCTAGTCCCCAGGATGTTGGTGAGTGGAGGTTTTGTCTTGGCTTGGCTAGGGTAAGTTATGTTGTGAGGGGTGATACGGTGAGGTTAAGGTAGGTTATGATGTCTCACGCTAAGATAACGATGAGGTATGTTATAATGTCTCACGCTAATGTGATGTTAAGGTATGTTATAATGTCTCACGCTAAGGTGATGTTAAGGTATGTTATAATGTCTCACGCTAAGGTGATGTTAAGGTATGTTATAATGTCTCACGCTAAGGTGATGTTAAGGTATGTTATAATGTCTCACGCTAATGTGATGTTAAGGTATGTTATAATGTCTCACGCTAAGGTGATGTTAAGGTATGTTAAAATGTCTCATGCGAAAGTAAGGCTAAGTTTAGTTGTGTTATCTTATGTAAGTACGTTAATGTAGATTAACTTTAGTAAAGCTGGTGTAGTTTATCCTCTTTCAGGTTATGGTAAACTTGACTAAAAAAAATTCACAATACCATGGCTAGAACAAATCCCAAATAATCAGCACTTAGGAGAGCAACCTCTTGACGACGTTTCGCTCCGTCATGGATCATTATCAAGTCACAACTTATCCCACAAGTAATGGGAGGCCAGACAACCTACACCATCATTAATAACCAGAACTTTTTCGAAATATTCCACATAAATAATAAGTAGACACAGAGGAAACCCAAGACAACACGAAAAATGTTTGAGAATAATTGTTATCATTGAAAAAAAGAGTAATAATCGACATGAAGAGGAATAAGTTTAATACATCAGTAGGGATGGGAATATAAAGTAGCCTTTCACTGTATTTACAACACTCGTATAGTAGTCTATATAGCAGTGCATTTTGCGATGCACTGCTATATAGACCAGTAGATGTTTATCAGGTTGATGGTTCGTCATCTTGTTATGAACCATGTCAGGAGACACCGTACTGTTTACTGATGAACATTACCTTGGTCTTCTCTCTGGAAAAAGTAACGTAATGAAGAGGGGATATGAGGTACAGTTCGTCACAGCCATGTTGGTGTGAGATTTATCTGTAAAAATTTGCATTTGTGGTCACAGTGGGGCCCAGGCTAGCTTCCCTATGGTGTATAAATATACCTAGTTGGTCGAATCTTATTGTAGCCACCTGGTCCAGTGGTTAACACACTGGCCTGGAATTTTAAGACTCACTTGTCATGGGTTTAATTCCCGCCCGTTCCGTTGTTTTTTTTTTTTTAAGAGGAACATCAGTAAAGAGAGACTTAACATTAAAACTTAGCATCTTGCACGCAAGATGCGACTGCACTTGTTCATGAAATCCTGTGAGTGACGAGGATGAGGCTAAAAATGAACCAGGAAAGTTCATGGGAGTTTTTAAGCAGTCTAGGAGGCAAGAGAATGTGACACAGGGCCTTTATTGAAAATAATGGAGCTTTCAGAAACATCAGATTTACCGTTTACAAAAAAAGGACCATTAAAGAAGGGCATGGAGGGAGAAACAACACGGAAATATGTGATCACAGCCATGGGGGCAGAGGTCAGAGTGAGTACGTAGTTTGCGGTTCAAGTTCCATTATATGAACAAGAAGGTGGAGACAAGAGTAGTAGATGAGAGTGAGAGAGCAAGGACGTGGCCTTCCACAGGTAATCCTCGCCATTAGAGATTACACTCACACTGCCTTTGTCAAAGAGGGAGAGATAACAGTGTGCGTGTGGGTGCAGCAGATTTAAGTGAGGTCCTTGTAAGTTGACAGCGACTTGATAATGGTTCACCATGAACCGTATAGTTGACGATTTTTACTTCCATGATGATAATACATCGGGGAGAGGGGGGAGGAGCGCTAAACTCGTAGGGGGTCACACAACGCCTGAGGAATGAGAAGCAATGAAATTCGACCCAATGAAAGGGAGGGTAGATCCACTCTCTTGAATCAAGAGCCCTTTAATGAATTATTATTATTATTATTATTATTATTATTATTATTATTATTATTATTATTATTATTATTATTATATTATTATTATTATTATTATTATTGCTAATACTACTACTACTACTACTACTACTACAGCTGCTGATGCTGATACTACTGTTACTACTACTACTATTACTACTGGTACTACTATTGTTACTACCACTACTACTACTACTACTACTACTACTACTACTACTACTACTACTACTACTACTACTACTACTACTCCTACTACTACTACTGCTGCTGCTGCTGCAGCTGCTGATGCTGATACTACTGTTACTACTACTACTATTACTACTGATACTACTATTGCTACTACTACTACTACTACTACTACTACTACTACTACTACTTTTTTGCTAAATCGTCCGTTTCCCACCAAGGTAAAGTGACCTATAGACGTAAACACATTCACCATGGTTCAGTAAACAGCAGTATTGCAAGAAGTCCGCTGACATCACACTTATAACGACCCTGTGATATGCAACATCCCAACTAATATCAATTTTTAAAAAATAGGGTGGACGGGTAAGCCAGCGGAAGGCCTCGGTCAGATGACCAAAGACTTCCTCTTCTTCTGAGAAGAAGAAGAAGAAGAAGAAGAAGAAGAAGAAGAAGAAGAAGAAGAAGAAGAAGAAGAAGAAGAAGAAGGAGGAGGAGGAGGAGGAGGAGAAGGAGAAATTAATATATTTCTCAACAGGCATATTAGCCCAGATTGCCACAACTGAGATGAGCGATCCCATTGGATAAGAGAATAACAGTTCACTAACATCCAGGTACTGGTTGAGAGTCCACTAACATCCAGGTACTGGTTGAGAGTCCACTAACATCCAGGTACTGGTTGAGAGTCCACTAACATCCAGATACTGGTTGACAGTCCACTAACATCCAGGTACTGGTTGAGAGTCCACTAACATCCAGGTACTGGTTGACAGTCCGCTAACATCCAGGTACTGGGTGAAAGTTCACTAACATCCAGGTACTGGTTGACAGTCCACTAACATCCAGGTACTGGTTGACAGTCTTCTAACACCCAGGTACTGGTTGACAGTCCACTAACATCCAGGTACTGGTTGACAGTCCACTAACATCCAGGTACTGGTTGACAGTCCACTAACATCCAGGTACTGGTTGACAGTCCACTAACACCCAGGTACTGGTTGAAAGTTCACTAACATCCAGGTACTGGTTGACAGTCCACTAACATCCAGGTACTGATTGACAGTCCGCTAACATCCAGGTACTGGTTGACAGTCCACTAACATCCAGGTACTGGTTGACAGTCCACTAACATCCAGGTACTGGTTGACAGTCCACTAACATCCAGGTACTAGTTGACAGTCCACTAACATCCAGGTACTGGTTGACAGTCCACTAACACCCAGGTACTGGTTGAAAGTTCACTAACATCCAGGTACTGGTTGACAGTCCACTAACATCCAGGTACTGGTTGACAGTCCACTAACATCCAGGTACTGGTTGAAAGTTCAATAACATCCAGGTACTGGTTGACAGTCCACTAACATCCAGGTACTGGATGACAGTCCACTAACATCTAGGTACTGGTTGACAGTCCACTAACATCCAGATACTGGCTGACAGACCACTAACATCCAGGTATTGGATGACAGTCCACTAACATCCAGGTACTGGCTGACAGTCCACTAACATCCAATTACTGGCCGACAGTCCACTAACATCCAGGTACTGGCTGACAGTCCACTAACATCCAGGCACTGGCTGACAATCCACTAACATCCAGGTGCTGGCTGACAGTCCACTAACATCCAGGTACTGGCTGACAGACCACTAACATCCAGGTACTGGCTGACAGTCCACTAACATCCAGGTACTGGCTGACAGTCCACTAACATCCAGGTACTGGCTGACAGTCCACTAACATCCAGGTACTGGCTGACAGTCCACTAACATCCAGGTACTGGCTGACAGTTCACTAACTTCCAGGTACTAGCTGACAGTCCACTAACATCCAGGTACTGGCTGACAGTCCATTAACATCCAGGTACTGGCTGACAGTCCACTAACATCCAGATACTGGCTGACAGTCCACTAACATCCAGGTACTAGCTGACAGTCCACTAACAACCGTGCACTGGCTGACAGTCCACTAACATCCAGGTACTGGTTGACAGTCCACTAACATCCAGGTACTGGCTGACAGTTCACTAACTTCCAGGTACTAGCTGACAGTCCACTAACATCCAGGTACTGGCTGACAGTCCACAAACATCCAGGTATTGGCTGACAGTCCACTAACATCCAGGTACTGGTTGACAGTCCACTAACATCGAGGTACTGGCTGACAGTCCACTAACATCCAGGTACTGACTGACAGTCCACTAACATCCAGGTACTGGCTGACAGTCCACTAACATCCAGGTACTGGTTGACAATCCACTAACATCCAGGTACTGGCTGACAGTCCACTAACATCCAGGTACTGGTTGACAGTCCACTAACATCCAGGTACTGGCTGACAGTCCACTAACATCCAGGTACTGGTTGACAGTCCACTAACATCCAGGTACTGGCTGACAGTCCACTAACGTCCAGGTACTGGCTGACAGTCCGCTAACATCCAGGTACTGGTTGACAGTCCACTAACATCCAGGTACTGGTTGACAGTCCACTAACATCCAGGTACTGGCTGACAGTCCACTAACATCCAGGTACTGGTTGACAGTCCACTAACATCCAGGTACTGGTTGACAGTCCACTAACATCCAGGTACTCGTTGACAGTCCACTAACATCCAGATACTGGCTGACAGTCACTAACATCCAGGTACTGGCTGACAGTCCACTAACATCCAGGTACTGGTTGACAGTCCACTAACATCCAGGTACTGGTTGACAGTCCACTAACATCCAGGTACTGGTTGACAGTCCACTAACATCCAGGTACTGGTTGACAGTCCACTAACATCCAGGTACTGGCTGACAGTCCACTAACATCCAGGTACTGGTTGACAGTCCACTAACATCCAGGTACTGGTTGACAGTCCACTAACATCCAGGTACTGGTTGACAGTCCACTAACATCCAGGTACTGGTTGACAGTCCACTAACATCCAGGTACTGGTTGACAGTCCACTAACATCCAGGTACTGGTTGACAGTCCACTAACATCCAGGTACTGGTTGACAGTCCACTAACATCCAGGTACTGGTTGACAGTCCACTAACATCCAGGTACTGGTTGACAGTCCACTAACATCCAGGTACTGGTTGACAGTCCACTAACATCCAGGTACTGGTTGACAGTCCACTAACATCCAGGTACTGGCTGACAGTCCACTAACATCCAGGTACTGGCTGACAGTCCACTAACATCCAGGTACTGGCTGACAGTCCACTAACATCCAGGTACTGGCTGACAGTCCACTAACATCCAGGTACTGGTTGACAGTCCACTAACATCCAGGTACTGGTTGACAGTCCACTAACATCCAGGTACTGGTTGACAGTCCACTAACATCCAGGTACTGGTTGACAGTCCACTAACATCCAGGTACTGGTTGACAGTCCACTAACATCCAGGTACTGGCTGACAGTCCACTAACATCCAGGTACTGGTTGACAGTCCACTAACATCCAGGTACTCGTTGACAGTCCGCTAACATCCAGGTACTGGTTGACAGTCCACTAACATCCAGATACTGGCTGACAGTCACTAACATCCAGATACTGGCTGACAGTCACTAACATCCAGGTACTGGTTGACAGTCCACTAACATCCAGGTACTGGTTGACAGTCCACTAACATCCAGGTACTGGCTGACAGTCCACTAACATCCAGGTACTGGTTGACAGTCCACTAACATCCAGGTACTGGCTGACAGTCCACTAACATCCAGGTACTGGCTGACAGTCCACTAACATCCAGGTACTGGTTGACAGTCCACTAACGTCCAGGTACTGGTTGGGTTGAAAGACGACCGGATTGAGTGTAATTGATCGAATGGAGCTAAACGTTAGAGATATTATTATTATTATTATTATTATTATTATTATTATTATTATTATTATTATTATTATTAAATCCACAGAGGTTATACATCAAGGTAATCAGGTTTAAATCGGAGAAAGGTAGCTCCAATTCTTTGGATGAAAAACCCTTCAGTTACATCAGGTAGGGAGTGGGAGTGGTGAGGGAGATGAGGACATGATAGCGGTGAGGGAGGCTGGTGTAAGGGAGGATGGAGTAAGGGAGGGTGAGTGGGGAGGGAGATGAACATATAATAACTGTGAGGGAGGCTGGTGTAAGGGAGGGGCAACACGTGCTGGTGGCAGAAACATCACCCTCCCCAGGGAGGACAGGTGAGTCAGGGAGAGTAAAGGGTAACTCCCGGGAACTCCCACCACCACGAACGTACGTACAATCATTTTTTTCTCGTTTAATGAAGGTTAAAACGGACTAATTTTTTCCCCACACGGAAGCTACATTAATAATATCACTCTTATCCTTCAGATTTCATAATATATCTTTTACATCTCTATTTTTTTTTTATATATATCCAAATTATAGTCTCTCGTGAGAAGTTCTTAATTTCGTTGAAATCGAAATAGATTTTCCCGTCTATTTCATAACTATGCAATTTTGGAAGTCATCATCAATTACAGAATTAATACTTGATCTCTTAGGTTATTTCTCCCTCCAGATGGCTTACTCAATTTTCTCTAATGATAGTTTCTATTGATTTAAGGTATATATAGGTCGTGCCGAATAGGTAAAATTGGTCAGTTAGCAAGAACTCGTTTAAAATTAAGTCTTTTCTAAAATTTTCTCTTATACGTTTAAAGATATATTTTTTTTCATTTATGTTAATGTAAAAATTAGTAATTTTGTATCAAAGGAACCTTAGAAAACTTACCTAACCTTATTATAACAAGTTCAATTTATTTAGCCACCACTTTTACTCCCATTACTTACCTGGAGTTTACCTGGAGAGGGTTTCGGAGGCCAACGCCCCCGCGGCCCGGTCTGAAACCAGGCCTCATGGTGGATCAGGGTCTGATCAACCAGGCTGTTACTGCTGGTCGCACGCAAGCTGACGTACGAACCACAGCCCGGTTGGTCAGGTACTGACTTAAGGTGCCCGTCCAGTGCCTTCTTGAAGACAGCCAGGGGTCTATTGGTAATGTCCCTTATGCATGCTGGGAGACAGTTGAACAGTCTTGGACCCAGGACACTTATTGTGTTGTCTCTCAGTGTACTCGTGGCGCCCCTGCTTTTCATCGGGGGGAATGTTGCATCTCCTGTCTTTTGCTTTCATAAACAGTCCATGGTCAGCTGGTAGTGAGCTGACGTCATTGTTCCAATGGTCACAGCCTCCACCTGTGCTGCATATCACAGTTCCCATATTTTGAAGGGAACACTTGTTTAAATGGCTTTTTAAAGGACTGCAGTGCTAGAAGAGTTGATATATCTCCGGCTCTGAATGACGCCTTCAGTGCCACGCAGTACACCAGGAAGTGTCACCATTGGCAATATTTCTCCTGTTTTCAAAGATCTCATTATCCACTACGACATTTTTCGAGCTTCAGCAATATTTGTTTTATTGTGGTGTCTAATGACAGGTCAGCTGGCACTGTTACACTCAGGTGGTTCACATATTCCTTTTTTTTATACAGTGTCTTTAAGGCCAGTCTTCCT
This sequence comes from Cherax quadricarinatus, assembly GCF_038502225.1. NCBI lineage: Eukaryota > Metazoa > Arthropoda > Malacostraca > Decapoda > Parastacidae > Cherax > Cherax quadricarinatus. The sequence continues at coordinate 5,823,065 of NC_091355.1, forward strand.
GCCTGTGCTTCAGTCTTCGAGACTACTGTGCTCTTCAGCAACTCCAAGACTGAGGGACTGGAGACCTGGAGTTTACCTGGAGAGAGTTTCGGGGGTCAACGCCCCCGTATATAGTTCTTCAGTCTTCACATTAGGTCCTTGTATTTTATTTATAGTCATTGGATGGCGAAATATCTAAAAATAAAGATACCCAGATGTTGTACACGAATCTAATTCTCCATCTTGCCGTGTTTCTGTTGAGATTCCATTTTTTTCCATCCCTGAGCAGCTGGAATTTTATTATTATTATTATTATTATTATTATTATTATTATTATTATTATTATTATTATTATTATTATTATTATTAAAGATTAGCCGGTATTCTCCCGGCCCGGGCCTTTTCCAAATGGTGGCCCGGCCTTGGCTCCCTCTTTAGGGAGTGTCTGAGACCTAAGTCTCCCATGGGAGGAGGCACAAGTACCTCCTCATCTTTGGGACCAACTGTCCCCAGGCCTAGCCACAAACTAGGCCTCTCTGGTCTGCCATCTCCACCCCAAGGGGGTAAATGGGAATGACAGTCTTATGAGCTAAAGGCTCGGGCTCAGGCACCTACCCTACCCTAGAAGGGTTAGGCATGGTATCGATGAGCTGGAATTTGTTAAAATTGAAAACAAAGTTATTTTTACTGAACACTGGAAGACTTTGCTTATAACCTCGTGCGATTTTCCGTGTCTTCTACCGAGGTGATTTTCGTGTTCATTTTCTCATCATCCGCAAATTATAATGCCATAATCTACCTCATTTTAACGTGTCTTTAAACTGAGGTTTTCCGTCGGTGGTTCAGGATGGCCGGGCCACTTGCCCTTTCTGAACTCTGCCAACCATAGCCAAACAGGATACATAAAAACAAGATAAAACACCAAATAAAAAGAGACCAAACAGGAATACTTTGTTCATTGATTAATCATTCTGGGAAGTCTATGGTAACAGGAATAAATTGTAAGATTCTTGACCTATTCTTTCCGTCTCGTGAATACGTAAGACAGGTAACTCTTACAAATATTTACTTACATACACATATCTTCGTTTTTTTCTGTATGTTTCTTAAAGAGTTTTGCTCTTATTACATCTCCGTTCCAAGCTAGGAGGCCTGGTCTGGGACCATGTTAGGAGGCCTGGTCTGGGACCAAGCTAGGAGGCCTGGTCTGGGACCAGACGCTGGAGTAGATAATATCAAGAATCATTAACTTATAATGTATTAAGTGTAGCAATAATGTGAGGTCCTCTTACAGCTGAAGGCCCGGGTTAAATGGCCCTCTTGGTCATTCTGGCCCTCCTGGCCTTCCTGGCTCGCCTTGAGTGGCCTTAGTAACACTCTTGCTGCGCCACCTCCATAATGTAGGCATCATGAAGTAAGATTATATAGGCGCATGTACACATAAGTACAATTATCATGCATTTTTAAAAATCACCTACGATAAAACGAGGTGTACTAGGAATAAGGTAAACTGAATTACTTAAATTAGCATTAAATAGAGGATCAGCTTACAATAACAGTCTCAACTGACGACAAAAAACCCATGTCAGGGATTTTCCTAATGGTTTAAATTACAGCAACAAGTAACCATGTGACATCAAAAAACATTCACAACTCTTGTAAAAACCTGAGATAATCCTTCACGATTCCCCTTCCCTCACTTCTTCCCCCTCCCCTCATTTCTTCCCTCCCTCCCCCACCCCCTTATTCCTCCCGTGCTACCACCCCTACCCTGACGACAAACCTATCCCCTCACCTGTTATCCTGCCTCAGTTCGTTTGCAAACCCGGCAATACTTAGGTATATTACCCCCTCCCCCTCAGGATGCCACCCGTAACAGTCGACTAACACCCAGGTACCTACTTACTGCTAGGTGAACAGGGACAGCAGACGAAGGGAAACATGCCTAGTGTTCTCACCAGTGTCGTGGATCGAATCACAAACACTCAATGTATGATCTGAGTGCACTACCAACCGAGCCATGGGACACGTTTCTTCCCCTCCCATCCCCCTTACCCACTACCCTTTCACCCCTCCTTATCACCCCTACCTAAACTTGACATTATCTGTCCTGTACTTAAATCCCCTCCCCTCCCCTTCCCTCATCACCTGTTCCCCCTACCCCTGACGACTTACACCCCTTTCCCCGCCGACCTCTTCAGCCGCCCCTATCACCACAACATCTCCCCCCTCTCACCCCCTCCTCAAAGGCAGCAGCACGTTGCGGGTGTACATAATGTTGTTCAACTCAGTCTTGTTAATAATGGTATAAAATCCCGACAAGTTGAAGATTAAGACACATGTTGCATTTCTTTATTGTTGAAACGTTTCGCTTACACAGTAGACTTCTTCAGTCAAATACAGAGGCAGTAGTAATCAGTCCATCAAACTTGGGAAAAAAGTATTTGAGGTGGTCAGTCCCCCAGCCTGGAGAAGAGTTCAACTCCATGGTCTGGAACGACATCGTTCCAGACCATGGAGTTGAACTCTTCTCCAGGCTGGAGGACTGACTGCCTCAAATACTTTTTCCCAAGGTTGATAGACTGATTACTGCTGACTCTGTATTTGACTGAAGAAATCTACTGTGTAAGCGAAACGTTCCATCAATACAGATACCCAACTGTTGCACACGTGTCTTAATTATAACCAAAGTAAACCACACCCTGAACACCGACCTTGGTAGCCCGGTAACACTGGTGGGGGGAGGGGAGGGGAGGGGGAGATTGATGGGGTCAAAGGAACAGGGGTGAGGGAGGGGGAAGCAAGGGGGCTGGAGGGTATGGAAGGGTAGCTCTGCCCTATTCCACACTCGAGTGGGCGTGGCATTACTGTGATGGTGGTGGGCGTGGCGCATCTAGTGGGCGTGGTGTATCCGGTGGGCGTGGTACATTCCTTGGGGTAGCGGGCGTGCTGGGTTGTAACCTTGACTGACATTGTAAAGTGTCAACTCGTCAGATATGTAGAAGGCGGGAGGGTGTATGGACGGGGTGGGTGGGTATATGGACGGGGTGGGTGGGTATATGGACGGGGTGGGTGGGTATATGGACGGGGTGGGTAGGTATATGGACGGGGTGGGTGGGTATATGGACGGGGTGGGTGGATGTATGGATGGGGTGGGAGTACTTACGGAAGAGTTAGACCGATCATCAAAAAAGGGATTTGATCAATTTCTTTCGTTAGTCCCTGATGAGCCGGGCTGTGATGCACACGGTGGACTGCGTGAGGCTACCACCAACAACCCGGTTGATCATGCCATCAGCCCAGAGTCCTGGTCTGGGAGCCGGGGAACACCTGGGTTATCCAGGACTTCAGGTATGAATCCTGAAGCGACTTCGCTGGAAGGTTGAAACTGTAAGTGCCGTCAACTGGTTATTTGATTTAAATAAAATGGAAATTTGGCGTTTAACAAGTATTTTAAAACACTGGTAAGCCAGAGGTGGCTTTACTGATACCCAGCACTGGTAAGCCAGAGGTGGCTTTACTGATACCCAGCACTGGTAAGCCAGAGGTGGCTTTACTGATACCCAGCACTGGTAAGACAGAGGTGGCTTTACTGATATCCAGCACTGGTAAGACAGAGGTGGCTTTACTGATACCCAGCACTGGTAAGCCAGAGGTGGCTTTACTGATACCCAGCACTGGTAAGCCAGAGGTGGCTTTACTGATACCCAGCACTGGTAAGCCAGAGGTGGCTTTACTGATACCCAGCACTGGTAAGCCAGAGGTGGCTTTACTGATACCCAGCACTGGTAAGACAGAGGTGGCTTTACTGATACCCAGCACTGGTAAGACAGAGGTGGCTTTACTGATACCCAGCACTGGTAAGCCAGAGGTGGTTTTAATGATACCCAGCACTGGTAAGACAGAGGTGGCTTTACTGATACCCAGCACTGGTAAGACAGAGGTGGCTTTACTGATACCCAGCACTGGTAAGCCAGAGGTGGCTTTACTGATACCCAGCACTGGTAAGACAGAGGTGGCTTTACTGATACCCAGCACTGGTAAGCCAGAGGTGGCTTTACTGATACCCAGCACTGGTAAGACAGAGGTGGCTTTACTGATACCCAGCACTGGTAAGACAGAGGTGGCTTTACTGATACCCAGCACTGGTAAGACAGAGGTGGCTTTACTGATACCCAGCACTGGTAAGACAGAGGTGGCTTTACTGATATCCAGCACTGGTAAGCCAGAGGTGGCTTTACTGATACCCAGGACTGGTAAGACAGAGGTGGCTTTACTGATACCCAGCACTGGTAAGCCAGAGGTGGCTTTACTGATACCCAGCACTGGTAAGACAGAGGTGGCTTTACTGATACCCAGCACTGGTAAGCCAGAGGTGGCTTTACTGATACCCAGCACTGGTAAGACAGAGGTGGCTTTACTGATACCAGCAGCACGGCTTTACTGATAAGCCAGAGGTGGCTTTACTGATACCCAGCACACTGGCTTTACTGTAACTGGACAGAGATGGCTTTACTGATATCCAGCACTGGTAAGACAGAGGTGGCTTTACTGATACCCAGCACTGGTAAGCCAGAGGTGGCTTTACTGATACCCAGGACTGGTAAGACAGAGGTGGCTTTACTGATACCCAGCACTGGTAAGCCAGAGGTGGCTTTACTGATACCCAGCACTGGTAAGCCAGAGGTGGCTTTACTGATACCCAGCACTGGTAAGCCAGAGGTGGCTTCACTGATACCCAGCACTGGTAAGCCAGAGGTGGCTTTACTGATACCCAGCACTGGTAAGCCAGAGGTGGTTTTACTGATACCCAGCACTGGTAAGCCAGAGGTGGCTTTACTGATACCCAGCACTGGTAAGCCAGAGGTGGTTTTACTGATACCCAGCACTGGTAAGCCAGAGGTGGCTTTACTGATACCCAGCACTGGTAAGACAGAGGTGGCTTTACTGATACCCAGCACTGGTAAGCCAGAGGTGGCTTTACTCATACCCAGCACTGGTAAGCCAGAGGTGGCTTTACTGATACCCAGCACTGGTAAGCCAGAGGTGGCTTTACTCATACCCAGCACTGGTAAGCCAGAGGTGGCTTTACTGATACCCAGCACTGGTAAGCCAGAGGTGGCTTTACTGATACCCAGCACTGGTAAGCCAGAGGTGGCTTTACTCATACCCAGCACTGGTAAGTCAGAGGTGGCTTTACTGATACCCAGCACTGGTAAGCCAGAGGTGGCTTTACTGATACCCAGCACTGGTAAGACAGAGGTGGCTTTACTGATACCCAGCACTGGTAAGACAGAGGTGGCTTTACTGATACCCAGCACTGGTAAGCCAGAGGTGGCTTTACTGATACCCAGCACTGGTAAGACAGAGGTGGCTTTACTGATACCCAGCACTGGTAAGCCAGAGGTGGCTTTACTGATACCCAGCACTGGTAAGACAGAGGTGGCTTTACTGATACCCAGCACTGGTAAGCCAGAGGTGGCTTTACTGATACCCAGCACTGATAAACCATTGGTGGCTTGCCAACTGACACTCAAGACCTGGAAGGTCACCAGCAACCATCACCTAAGCACCGACCAGTACCTGGAGAAACTCCTCTTTCCTGACGAACAAAACACTACGTACTTTCACACCAGTATATACCAGGTTTAACTCACTAGTTATGGGGCGCCTAAGTTCCCTCCGTCTTCTATTAACACCTTCATTTTTCCCCTATATTCTACCTTGTCCATAATTACTATCGCCCAGTGGCCTACGCGTCGGTCTGGAGTTTTATGACTCTCTGACCGTGGGTTCTATCCCCACCCGTGGTATGGTTTGTTTGCAGTCGTGTCAGTACGATTTCGTAAGTCGTTACTATAGCATTTTCTTTGGTTTTGTAAGAAGGAGTTAATAATCTGTCATTAATTACCCAAAATAATTAATAAATCTTTTAAAATTGCCAGAAGTTGAATTGACTTCAAAGATAAGAACATAAGAACATAAGAAAGGAGGAACACTGCAGCAGGCCTGTTGGCCCATACTTGGCAGGTCCATTGCAATCTATCCCACTAACAAAACATTTGCCCAACCCAATTTTCAATGCCACCCAAGAAATAAGCTCTGATAACTCTATCCACTCTCATATGCAACTCCCACTCAAATCCAACCCCTCTCACTCATGCATTTATCCAACCTATACTTGAAACTACCCAAGGTTTTAGCCTCAATAACCCAACTAGGTAGACTGTTCCACTCATCAACTACCTTATTTCCAAACCAATACTTTCCTACATCCCTTCTAAATATAAACTTATCCAATTTGAATCCATTACTGCGGGTTCTCTCTTGGAGAGACATCCTCAAGACCTTATTAATATCCCCTTTATTAATACCTATCTTCCACTTATACACTTCGATCAGGTCTCCCCTCATTCTTCGTCTAACAAGTGAATGTAACTTAAGAGTCTTCAATCTTTCTTCATAAGGAAGATTTCTAATGCTATGTATTAATTTAGTCATCCTACGCTGAATGTTTTCTAACGAATTTATGTCCAGTCTGTAATATGGAGACCTTGTTATTTTATATCACGAATTAAGAACAGATCCTGGACTTTACCTTACGTAAGCAAATATGATAGTAATAATGGACAAGGCAAATTATAGTGAAAAATTGAACATGTTATTAAAAGACAGGCGTCCCGTAGCTTGGTTGGTAGCGCACTCGCCTCCCACACTGAGGTCCGGGGGTCGATATCCGGTACGGGTGGAAACATTAAGACGCGTTTCCTTCAGACACCTGCTGTCCATGGTCACCTATCAGTGAAATAGGTACCTGGGTGTTAGTCAAGTGGTGTGGGTCGCATCCTGGAGACAATATTGACCTAATTTGCCCGAAATGTAACTTTTAAAAATAAAGATATTATTATTATTATTATTATTATTATTATTATTATTATTATTATAATAATACAGAGAAACATACGCGCCCCGTTTAACTTGGACGAAGAACAGTCCTGGGCATGGGTGGTCTACCCAGGACGAAGAACAGTCCTGGGTATGGGTGGTCTACCCAGGACGAAGAACAGTCCTGGGTATGGGTGGTCTACCCAGGACGAAGAACAGTCCTGGGCATGGGTGGTCTACCCAGGACGAAGAACAGCCCTGGGCATGGGTGGTCTACCCAGGACGAAGAACAGCCCTGGGCATGGGTGGTCTACCCAGGACGAAGAACAGCCCTGGGCATGGGTGGTCTACCCAGGACGAAGAACAGTCCTGGGTAGACCACTCATGCCCATCCAACATTTCGAAATTAAAATCGTGAGGTTCAGTCCATATTTTGCAGAGCTTAAAACTTGATTGCGTTTACCAAGGACAACGTTTGGCTCTGTGTAGATCTTTCTTAAGTCACGATAAAACTCAGAGACTAAACGTAGTGCAAATAAAACTTTGTTCTCTAGTGTGTCTTTCCTGGCAGTCCTTGTTGAATAAGCTAAGTCAGCAACATCAGGATGAATAGCACACAGTATACACACAGTATAGCACACAGTATACATATACTGTGAGGGGTGTACAGTGCCTTGCTCTCATACACACCAGAAATACAAACAGAGGTGCGTGAATGTGGTGTATGGACGCATACAGTATGTACGGACCCGTGAATTATGTAGACACTGCAAGAACCATCACGTGGTCACTGCAAGAACCATCACGTGGTCACTGCAAGAGCCATCACGTGGTCACTGCAAGAACCATCACGTGGTCACTGCAAGAACCATCACGTGGCCACAGCTAGAACTATGACGTGGACACAGCTAGAACCATCACGTGGACACAGCTAGAACCATCACGTGGACACAGCTAGAACCATCACGTGGACACAGAACCATCACGTGGACACAGCGAGAACCATCACGTGGACACAGCTAGAACCATCACGTGGACACAGATAGAACTATCACGTGGACACAGAACCATCACGTGATCACAGCTAGAACCATCACGTGGACACAGCTAGAACCATCACGTGGACACAGCTAGAACCTTCACGTGGACACAGCTAGAACCTTCACGTGGACACAGTTAGAACCATCACGTGGACACAGATAGAACCATCACGTGGACACAGATAGAACCATCACGTGGACACAGATAGAACCATCACGTGGACACAGATAGAACCATCAACACAGCAAGAACCATCAACACAGCAACACATCAACACAGCCACACATCAACACAGCAAGAACCATCAACACAGCCACACATCAACACAGCAAGAACCATCAACACAGCCACACATCAACACAGCAAGAACCATCAACACAGCCACACATCAACACAGCAAGAACCATCAATACAGCAAGAACCATCAAAACAGCAAGAACCATCAACACAGCAAAAACCATCAACACAGCAAGAACCATCAACACAGCAAGAACCATCAACACAGCAAGAACCATCAACACAGCAAGAACCATCAACACAGCAAGAACCGTCAACACAGCAAGAACCATCAACACAGCAAGAACCATCAACACAGCAAAAACCATCAACACAGCAAGAACCATCAACACAGCAAGAACCATCAACACAGCAAGAACCATCAACACAGCAAGAACCATCAACACAGCCACACATCAACACAGCAAGAACCATCAACACAGCAAGAACCATCAACACAGCAAGAACCATCAACACAGCAAGAACCATCAACACAGCAAGAACCATCAACACAGCAAGAACCATCAACACAGCAAGAACCATCAACACAGAAAGAACCATCAACACAGCAAGAAGCATCAACACAGAAAGAACCATCAACACAGCCACACATCAACACAGCAAGAACCATCAACACAGCAAGAACCATCAACACAGCAAGAAGCATCAACACAGAAAGAACCATCAACACAGCAGCAACCTTCAACACAGCAAGAAGCATCAACACAGAAAGAACCATCAACACAGCAAGAACCATCAACACAGCAAGAACCATCAACACAGCAAGAACCATCAACACAGAAAGAACCATCAACACAGAAAGAACCATCAACACAGAAAGAACCATCAACACAGCAAGAACCATCAACACAGCCACACATCAACACAGCAAGAACCATCAACACAGCAAGAACCATCAACACAGCAAGAACCATCAACACAGCAAGAACCATCAACACAGCAGCAACCTTCAACACAGCAAGAACCATCAACACAGCAAGAACCATCAACACAGAAAGAACCATCAACACAGCAAGAACCATCAACACAGCAGCAACCTTCAACACAGCAAGAACCATCAACACAGCAAGAACCATCAACACTGCAGCAACCTTCAACACAGCAAGAAGCATCAACACAGCAGCAACCATCAACACAGCAAGAACCATCAACACAGCAAGAACCATCAACACAACAGCAACCTTCAACACAGCAGCAACCTTCAACAAAGAAAGAACCATCAACACAGAAAGAACCATCAACACAGCAGCAACCTTCAACACAGAAAGAAAACTCAACACAGCAAGAACCATCAACACAGCAGCAACCTTCAACACAGCAGCAACCTTCAACACAGAAAAAACCATCAACACAGAAAGAACCATCAACACAGCAAGAACCATCAACACAGCAGCAACCTTCAACACAGAAAGAACCATCAACACAGCAGCAACCTTCAACACAGCAGCAACCTTCAACACAGAAAGAACCATCAACACAGAAAGAACCATCAACACAGCAAGAACCATCAACACAGCAGCAACCTTCAACACAGCACGAAGCATCAACACAGAAAGAACCATCAACACAGAAAGAACCATCAACACAGCAAGAACCATCAACACAGCAAGAACCATCAACACAGCAAGAACCATCAACACAGCAAGAACCATCAACACAGCAAGAACCTTCAACACAGCAAGAAGCATCAACACAGCAGCAACCTTCAACACAGCAGCAACCTTCAACACAGAAAGAACCATCAACACAGAAAGAACCATCAACACAGAAAGAACCATCAACACAGCAAGAACCATCAAGACAGCAAGAACCATCAACACAGAAAGAACCATCAACACAGCAAGAACCATCAACACAGTAAGAACCATCAACACAGCAAGAACCATCAACACAGAAAGAACCATCAACACAGCAAGAACCATCAACACAGCAAGAACCATCAACACAGCAAGAACCATCAACACAGCAAGAACCATCAACACAGAAAGAACCATCAACACAGCAAGAACCATCAACACAGCAAGAACCATCAACACAGCAAGAACCATCAACACAGCAAGAACCATCAACACAGCAAGAACCATCAACACAGCAAGAACCATCAACACAGCAAGAACCATCAACACAGCAAGAACCATCAACACAGCAGCAACCTTCAACACAGCAAGAAGCATCAACACAGCAGCAACCTTCAACACAGCAAGAACCATCAACACAGCAAGAACCATCAACACAGCAAGAACCATCAACACAGCAAGAACCATCAACACAGAAAGAACCATCAACACAGCAAGAACCATCAACACAGCAAGAACCATCAACACAGCCACACATCAACACAGCAAGAACCATCAACACAGCAAGAACCATCAACACAGCAAGAACCATCAACACAGCAAGAACCATCAACACAGCAGCAACCTTCAACACAGCAAGAACCATCAACACAGCAAGAACCATCAACACAGAAAGAACCATCAACACAGCAAGAACCATCAACACAGCAGCAACCTTCAACACAGCAAGAACCATCAACACAGCAAGAACCATCAACACTGAAGCAACCTTCAACACAGCAAGAAGCATCAACACAGCAAGAACCATCAACACAGCAAGAACCATCAACACAGAAAGAACCATCAACACAGAAAGAACCATCAACACAGCAAGAACCATCAACACTGCAGCAACCTTCAACACAGCAAGAAGCATCAACACAGCAGCAACCATCAACACAGCAAGAACCATCAACACAGCAAGAACCATCAACACAGCAAGAACCATCAACACAGAAAGAACCATCAACACAGAAAGAACCATCAACACAGTAAGAACTATCAACACAGCAAGAACCATCAATACAGCAAGAACCATCAAAACAGCAAGAACCATCAACACAGCAAGAACCATCAACACAGCAAGAACCATCAACACAGAAAGAACCATCAACACAGAAAGAACCATCAACACAGTAAGAACTATCAACACAGCAAGAACCATCAACACAGCAAGAACCATCAACACAGCAGCAACCTTCAACACAGCAGCAACCTTCAACAAAGAAAGAACCATCAACAAAGAAAGAACCATCAACACAGCAGCAACCTTCAATACAGAAAGAACCCTCAACACAGCAAGAACCATCAACACAGCAGCAACCTTCAACACAGAAAGAACCATCAACACAGCAGCAACCTTCAACACAGCAGCAACCTTCAACACAGAAAGAACCATCAACACAGAAAGAACCATCAACACAGCAAGAACCATCAACACA